>NC_036873.1:2181858-2407473 GCF_002910315.2 Salvelinus sp. IW2-2015
ATACACACACATCCACACAGACATACACACATCCACATCCACACAGACATACACACATCCACATCCACACAGACATACACACATCCACACAGACATACACACATCCACACACATCATGGGTGGGCTCTGTCATGTTATTATTTATGGAGACCCCTCGCGGCTTTCTCTCCCGCCAGCAGCCCCTTTTTCTGTTTCTTTTATGGCCGACAAAAATTAAAAAGTTAATCCACTCTCTCATGTTCCCAGGCTTGAAAAGACATTTGTGTCCAATCGAACAGCGGGGAAACGCCTTTGAATCCCTCGCACAACATTCAGCTGAAATATCTCCCCCAAAATATGATGCAACTTAGCAGGGGGTAGCTACGCGTTTAAAAAAAATGTTTTATTCTTTCTTCAACCAAACTGCCTTCATCTTATTATCATTCAACTCATTTGAGTGAAAATTTGGGCTCCTTTGTAGTTTGTGAAATATGCATATGCAGATGAGTCTGCTGCGTGGGGGTTCGTTTGCGGGTGAGAGGAGAGGAGTCTTGCAGAGAGGTTTTTTTCCCAGGAAGTGTTTGAGTCAATGTTAACTGGAGCAGAGAGAGAAATCCTCAAAGATGCTTGAGGCCTCTGGCCGGAAGCTACAGAACAGCAGGCAGAAAGAGAAGAGCACACATCTCAATAACACAACACACCACAGGTAACCAGCCTTTATCCCAACAGTCCCCGGGCCACGTTCACTTTTCCAACCTACTGCCTCGGTCTCCACATTAACTCTCTGAGTTTAGGAGTRTTATGTTGTTATTGGACGACATGACCTAAACAACATTGAAATGTCATTGAAATATAATTGTTTTGTATAACTCTCTTTTCTCTCTCTCTCCCTCCCTCTCCCCCCCCCACCACCAACAGATACATCCGGGTGGCTCTTCTCCCGTCTTCCAGTGACATCAGCAGTCTATTCAGGACCCGCGTGGTGCCCGTGGCGCCTCCCGACAGCGTGACGTTCAACGAGGTGTTCAGGGCGGCCGCGCCGCACGCTGTCCTCCGGCACAAGACGCTCCGCGTCGACGCCTGCGCCGTGGGTCCCGGACGCACCGAGGACTGCCTGGTACATACACAATGCACAGCACAAACACACTTACCAACACTCAGTTAACTGAATACAGAGCTGACACGACACCTCCACTGTAGATTTACCGCACAACAACATATTGCTTGCTCATAACAACGTCAACCATTACGACTGGGACAGGGTATAGAATGTGGCCGACGACGGGCGGACGAACTGACAAGACACTTTCTCGCACACGCTCTGTCACTTTTTGTCCTCATCTTTCCCCTGTCACTCTTTCTTCCGCTCTCTCTCGCTAGGCTGGAGCCCATGTGAGTCTGGGAGAGCTTCCAGTGAGTGGGGATATGACCAGTGTGTGGTACAACCTGTTGACCAGTGAGAGGAGCAGAGAGATAGAAGAGGCCAGCCAGGAGAGACCCGGCCCTGGGMCAGAGCAGCACCCTGCRGGGCCCGTGGACATGGTGAGTCCTCCTCCACCACTTCAGACCACTTGACACCGCCTGCCTCAGTCTACATGTTTCTGGATATGCCCACTTCACTTTGACTGGAGATCAGTTCAAATTCACTGCTGCGTGCAGTTTATGTTATACAGAATATGCATTCTATTCTACTGAGGGGGAAATGACTAGTGGAGGCCTCAATCTCCGCAGGCACCAATAGCTGTATCGACCGCAGATGGCAGCACACGAAAGTCAAATGGAAAGTTGTTGTTGTAATTGTACCCCCTTTTTTCTCCCTAATTTCGTGATATCCAATTGGTAGTTACGATCTGGTCTCATCGCTGCAACTCCCCAACGGGCTTGGGAGAGGCGGAGGTCGAGTCACGCGTCCCCAGAAACAGGACCCGCCGAACCATGCTGCTTCTCAACACACTGCTCGCTTAACACAGCCGCACCAGTGTGTTGGAGGAAACACTGTTCAACTGACGACTGAAGTCAGCTTGCAAGGTGCCCGGCCCGCCACAAGGAGTCGCTAAAGTGCGATGCGCCAAGGAAAGCCCCCCCCCCCGTGGCCAAACGCTGCCCTAACCCGCACGACGCTGGGCAAATTGTGCGGCGCCCTAATGGGCGCCTGGTCACGGCCGGCTGTGACACAGCATGGGATTAAACCCCAGGCTGTAGTGGCGCCTCGTTCCAATATTGTGTTGTGTGTATGTTGTCAGGATGCGGTGTCGGCCCTGCTGCAGAGGACCTCCAGCGAGTTGGAGGCTGTGGAACAGGAGCTGGCCTTGGAGGAGAAGGAGAGAGCGAGCCAGCTGGACATGGACGGACACCAATGGTACTGACCCACTGTCCCTCACAGCCTACTCTTTACTAACATTACAAACACCATTACTTTCAATACACACACACACATACCACAGGTGGAGAGGCAGAGCCACCTAGGGATGGACAGAGACCAATGGTACTGACACGTCCCTCACAGATGACACTTTATAACCATTACAAACACCTTTTGACTTGGTGGGAGGTCTGTCGACGTGACCTTAGGCAGGGCGCTTGGCCCTGGTTGCTCCTGTGGGTCGCTCTGGATGGGAGACGGTTAGATGACTGAATTGAATGTAAATGTTGAGTGGCTTTACTGCAGGTGGTAGATTGTATGTTTTAATATTCAATTAAACATTTCAAATAAAAAAAATTTGACATACAATACGGCTACATCAACATTTTACTCCAAAATGTAAACAAATCTCGCTGTGAGCATACACACCGTAACATTTTGAATGGACAGGTTGCATTGCATGTAACAATATGGCTGACCGTGACTTCTCATGACAGGCTGAGCATGCTGGGAGAGGACAGCGCTCAACTGGTTCTCGGACTGGAGGAGGAAGAAGAGGGGGAGGAGGAGAGGAAAGATTCTGTCAAGGCAGAGACGAAGTTTGCTGGCTCTGGGCAGGCGTACGGAGGGGAAGAGCGGGAGGAGTGTCGAGGAGAGCCAGCCAGAGAGGAAGAGGAGGAGAGGAGATGTAAAGAGAGACTCCCTCAGGCAAATGAAGGACCAACGCTGGTAAGCCGAATGAGCTCTGACACACACCCGGCTGAATGGAGAAATCTGGCCTCGAGAGGTGTTTTTAATGTGGAACCCAGAGCCGTTAGATCTACACACACACACACACACACACACACACACACACACACACACTTCAAAAAGTCCACTTTTATTTGGTGAACCCACATCTCTGTAGCTGTAATATACTCTAACCTTCTCCAGGTGGATGCGGAGACGAACACAGAGATGTGTGGTGTGGCGGTGAGGCCTAAAGACAGACCCAGCCTGGGACCAGGACCACGCAGCGCTCAGAGAGGCTTCGTACGGAACAGTATGATCATGAGGTCTCAAACCTTCTCCCCTGGGGAGCGCAACCAGTACATCTGCAGGGTGAGTGGGTTGCATACACACACACACACACACACACACACACACACACACACACACACACTCACACACCCCAATCCCAGACCAAAGACCAAACTACCACAGAGCTTTCCCAAACTAACACCAGTGGATGTTCCTGTTCTCCACTCTCTCTTCCACTCTCCCTCTCTCTTCATCTCTCTCTCTTCCCTCTCTCTCTCTTCCCTCTCTCTCTCTTCCCTCTCTCTCTCTTCCCACTCTCTCTTCCCTCACTCTCTCTTCCCTCTCTCCTTCTTACAGTTGAACCGGAGCGATAGCGACAGCTCCACATTATCCAAAAAGTGCCCGTTTGTCCGGAACACCTCGGAGAGACGCAGCCTAAGGGTTAAGAGGGTGAGTGTAACATTTGTTATGTCTTTATTGCATTCGGTTTCAGTTGACTTAAGGGGAGTGATTTGGCCAATAAAAGGGGGACATTTCATCAGGCAAAGGAGCACCACATCTTTGCAATAAATACCATGAAACTCATCATAATCTGAAGAGCAATGTTGAGAATGTTCTTCAACAGTATATGTGCAGTATATTCCATACAATACCTCCAATAGAAGTCCATTGTTATTGGAAAATAATTAACATATTATAAAAAACAATGTATTTTATATGCAAATATTTATGCAATGCTCTTTCATTCTCCCTCCCTCCCTCAGACCCTGTGCCAGCCGGTGGTGGTGCGGAGGCGTGGCGGAGCCGGGGAGACAAACACCCGGACCTCCCTGGACTTGGAGCTGGCCCTCCAGGCTTCGCGAACGCGTCAGAGCCGTCTGAACGACGAGCTCCAGGCCCTGAGGGACCTGAGGGCCCACCTGGAGGCCCTGAAGGCCCGGGGAGAGACGGAGCTGCCTGGGTCCGTGCTGCACGACCACAGGTTTCACAGGCTGCTGGAGCAGGCCGAGAGACAGGCACGTGGCTGGATAGACGTGTGATAGATACAGTATGCACATGCATACACACAGCTCGTTTCCAGCTGTGATATGACTAGGCCAAGGCCACTCGATATCACAATGTTTTGGAATGGTTTGAATGGCACTCGGGATCTGATGGCTTGTGTAAGGATACCTTGTACCCCCTTATGCCCCTCCAGGCACTCTACCATGCCATGATGCCATCAGCCACTCTCACTAATAGCAGCTAACGGCAGTTAATGCCAGGCCTCTGGCCCCAGGTTCTCTCTCAAGCTTGATTAGGCACTGAAGAGACTTAATGGCTGTATAATCTGGTGCCGTTCGCTTCCACCTGAAGTGACCCTTTTAAATAAATAAAGCGTTGCCCTGGTCGCAACTTGAATAGTAAGATTTTGCATAAAGAATGAAACCATTCATTTGCAGAGTCCACATCAGTCGGAAGACACAGTGTCCTGCATTTCAGAGCAACTGAAGTGAAATCGTTTCTTGCGCTCACTTTTATGGAATTCTCTCTCGACTCTATCAGTCCCTCTCATTCAATGACCACTTTCTCTGTCTCCCTCCCTCGGTCCGTCCCAGGCGGAGCAGTCTAAGGAGCAGCAGCGTCAGGAGCAGCGGGCTGAGAAGCTGATGAGGAGGGCCTCCAAAGACGTGTGTCGGCTAAGAGAGCAGAGTCAGAAGGTCCCCCTGCAGGTCCAGTCTTTCAGGTGAGACAGACATCCGTCCAGCCCCTATGCCTTTATGGACAACTTTTTGACCATAGGGTTTGAACTGTTTGTATCTTGTTTCGCCATCTTGGATAACTGACCCTACTGGTCATATAAGCCCCGTTTATACCTGCCGCTAACATGCGTCCTTCGTCCTGTTCTTATCCCGATCTTGACCTGATCCCGTCTGTTTACACTTCTAAGATCTGATCACAATCAGATCCCAGTACGTCTTTTAATCGTCTACACCTGTCAAAAAAATGTGGGCACAATCAGAATGTGAACAAGATCATGTTAGAACCAGGTATAAACAGGCTACTTCTTATGCTCCATCCTGATAGGCCTTGATTGGCAGGTTACTGTAAAAGCACTTTGTGAACAACTGTTGGTGTAAAAAGGGTTTAATAAATACATTTGCTTGATTGATAGGCATTTCTTCTCTCTTTGCAGGGAGAAGATGGCCTACTTCACACGAGCGAAGATCAATATACCATCCCTACCGGCTGATGATGTATGATTACATAGTGACACAATGAAGTATTTTTCAAACTTTTTATAGCAGAGTATTTTAATAGTGTAGTTACTTTGAATGAAAACAATCGAATAGTTTGTACACCACAGTTTATGCATTTGTATAATAAGTTGTAATTGAATAATATCTTGTAAAAAAAAAAGAAAGAAAAAAAAGAAACTAAATAATGGCTTTCTTGTATCAGGAGAAAACCCAAAATAGAGTTGTTTTGGTACTTGTATTCTGCTCGTGATTTTTCTGTACAGTTTTATAAGGTGTGTTGGAGAGTGGTGTGTGTGTGTGGAGGAGGAGAGAGTTTGTGTGTTTGTCGCCCTCTGGTGTCCTGTGGTGGAACTGCACCACAGGGCAGGGTGCGGGGTAGATTGAGTGAGTCTCACTCCCAGACCCAAATCAACCCCAATCCCCTATGCACTTATGGAGATCTAACAGGATTGGATACGTGTAAGTTATATGGTAATAACGACACTGCCTTCTGCTAGTCTAGATGGCATGTTCACTGTGTTTCTTCCATGTATCCAATCCTCTGATCTCCAGAGGTGTATAGTGGGTAGGAGCTAGGGGTTGATTTGGTATTGGGCATCAGTGTTAGCTAAGTGTGCGTATGTGAGAGAGAGAAGGCGACCTACTACAGTATATCATATATAATGTCTTCTGTCCAAAGCTGGTGCTCTGCTCTTTTTTTCTCTCTCATACCAGAACAAAAACAAACATACGCCTTGTGAATGTAATGTAACCGCTTTTCCACTTCTATCTATCTCTGCGATACTGCACTGATACTGTTCTGTGGCTTCATGCTTTTTCACACCTACATGCCGCAACGCTAATTATTACTGCGTTCGCTGGGCTCTAGTCTCAATTTTAAAGTTAAATGTTTTGTCAGTTATTAGCCTGGTCCAGGATATGTTTTTGCACAAACTGATCTGGGACCAGGCTATTTTGTAGTTCACTCTGCAACTTCATTTGTAAGATTGGTTTTCCTTTCCCACCTGTTTCCCAACTGTTGAAGTATTTATTCAAAGGATGAACATAAAACCTCTGTGTTAATGCCTTTTGTTACAGATAGGTTCTCTGGATTAGAGCAAAGACAATGCAGGAAACATACTGGACCCAATCATGTAATTTCCAGCCTTCCAGTGTTTAAGGGTCCGAAATAGCACTCTATTCTCTATGTGTCCACTACTTTTGACCAGAGTCCTATGGGCCTTGGTCAAACGCACAGAGCCTATGGGCCCTGGTCAAAAGCACGAGCCTATGGGCCTGGTCAAAAGCACAGAGCCCATGGGCCCTGGGCAAACGCACAAGAGCCCTATGGGCCCTGGTCAAACGCACAGAGCCCTATGGGCCCTGGGCAAACGCACAGAGCCCATGGCCCTGGTCAAAGCACAGAGCCCTAGTGGCCCTGGTCAAAGCACAGAGCCCTATGGGCCTGTCAAACGCACGAGCCTATGGGCCCTGGTCAAACGCACAGAGCCCTATGGGCCCTGGTCAAAAGCACAGAGCCTATGGGCCTGGTCAACGCACAGAGCCTATGGGCCTGGTCAAAAGCACAGAGCCCTATGGGCCCTGGTCAAACGCACAGAGCCCTATGGGCCCTGGTCAAAAGCACAGAGCCCTATGAGCCTTGGTCAAAAGCACAGAGCCCTATGGGCCCTGGTCAAAAGCACAGAGCCCTATGGGCCCTGGTCAAAAGCACAGAGCCCTATGGGCCCTGGTCAAACGCAGTGGGCTAGATAGAAAACAGTGTGGCATTTCAGACTCAGACAAAGTCAAATCAAGACTTTTTTGGTTTTATCAAAGACATGAAAGCTATAATATTCAGTATATATCAGTTTCTATGTATAATAATGTGTTGTTGTACTCCAGTTATTTATTATTTCTCCAAGGAGTCTCCTGCTCTATTTTTCTGAATAATAGGACAACGATTGACCTTTGTGGTTTCTTCTCTTTATTTTGTATCTAATGTTTTGTTTGTGTGTCTGTAAACCAGAGAACAAACAGTATTGTTTTTACGTTGCCTTTTTAACAGCTTATAGCTAAGGAACAACAAGGCTGGTATTCAAGGCGCTTCTCGGAGTAGGAGTGGTGATCTAGGATCAGTTTGGACTTTTAATTCATAATGAATAAGAAGGGGGACTCTGATTCTAGATCAGCACACTTACTCTGAAACGCTTGAATAGGAGCCAACATCTGATTGAACTGTGAGCATAAACAGTGTCTGTGGTATCGTACTTAGTTTGTATAGCTACCCCTGGACTCAAGATATATATGGCACTTCCAATCAAATTTGTTCAAATCCGTTTAGTTTACCAATACAATGTTGCCTCACAATATCGACAACGAAGATGAAAACATGGATTTGAATTGTGGGTAGGCGGAAAAGTTTGGACTTTATTTTTCCTKTGTATTTATTTTTTGTGTTTGTATTATTTATGTTTTGGTTCTGTACAGACATGCCCCCTCCGGACCTTTTTAATTAGCAACKTAYRGATGGTTCAAATGTTAACTCACTGYTTCCCCGCTGATRATCARCTAGTTTAGAGACACACACTGATATCAAATATGTTTTATACAACTGACCTACAGTGCCTTCAGAAAGTATTCACACCCCTTGACTTTTTCCACATTTTGTTGTGTTACAGCCTGAATTTAAAATGGATTAAATTGTGATTTTGTGTCACTGGCCTACACACAATACCCCATAATATCAAAGTGGAATTATGTTTTTCGATTTATTTTTTACAAATTAATTAAAAATGAAAAGCTGAAATGTCTTGAGTCAATAAGTATTCAATGCCTTTTGTTATGGCAAGTCTAAATAAGTTCAGGAGTATGTGCTTAATAAATCACAAGTTGCATGGACTCACTTTGTTTGCAATAATAGTATTTAACATGATTTCTGAATGACTACCTAATCTCTGTACCCCACACATACAATTATCTGTAAGGTCCATCAGTCGAGCAGGGATTTTCAAACACCGATTCAACCACACAGACCTGGGAGGTTTTCCAATGCCTCGCAAAGAAGGACACCTATTGGTAGATGGTTACAACAACAAAAAGTAGACACTGAATATCCCTTTGAGCATGGTGAAGTTATTAATTACTCTTTGGATGGTGTTTCAATACACCCAGTCACTACAAAGAAACAGGCGTCTTTCCTAACTTGGTTGCCGGAGAGGAAGGAAACCGCTCAAGGATTTCACCATGAGGCCAATGGTGATTTTAAAACAGTTAAAACAGGATGTGATAGGAGAAAACTGAGTATGGATCAACAACATTGTAGTCACTCCACAATACTAACCTAATTGACATAGTGAAAAGAAGGAAGCCTGTACAGCGGGTAGAATGGCTCATAATAATGGCTCGAATGGAGCGGTATCAACCACATGGAAACAAAATATCTGATGTGTTTGATACCATTCCATTGATGCCATTCCAGCCATTATTGTGAGCCATCCTCCCTCCCCTCAGCAGCCTCCACTGCTGTACAGAATAAAAATATTCCAAAACATGCAGCCTGTTTCTAACAGGGCACTAAAGTATCACCGAAAACACATCTCCCAGTGTCTGGTGGAAAGCACACTGAACCAGTTTTTCTTCTATTTTGCCTGTGCTTAGCTCAATTCTGTTAATTTGTTTATCCTGAAAAACTTCCCAGTGCTTAACGATTACAAGCATACCCATAACATGATGCAGCCACCACTAGCTCGAAAATATGGAGTGTGGTACTCAGTAATGTGTTAATTGGATTACAGAGTATTAATTAAAATACTCTGACAAGGTTGTTTGTTTCAGTTATCTCTCTCTCTCTATATATATATATGAGAGAGAGAGAGATAACTGAAACAAACAACCATGTCAGAGTATTTTTGATTTCACATTTATCAAGTACAGTATTGGTATTAATTACAATCATATGAACATTGGGCTTATATCACATCCAACTTTGAAGAACCCATAGAGCAAGACTATATAGACAAAAGGGAAAGTAATCTGGATAAACACCATCTCCATTAGACTGGTTTAAAAGTACATCACATGACTATAATCCTCTCTTCTATCATTAGCCACCTAGATATGTACGCTAGAGGGCGCCACGGAGCGATGAACGTAACAGCACTGTCGTGCTTGCTCGTGATTGGCTCATTCCTGCTCAAAACAGATGACGTTACACACGGAAGTTGTGGTTTCATCAGTCGAGTAAACTTATCTATTTTTCCTGCCCAGGATATTGTTCAAATTAGCATTTATACCTGACTACACACCACGACGTCTGAAGGATTTGGTGGAAGAATACCAAAGATGAAGGGATTGCTTCAAATCGTTTTGCTTTTCCTCTCTGTAGCTCACATCAGAAGTTGGAATGAAGGCCAGTGTTTATTTCCGCATAATATCTATTAACTTTCTAGAATCTAGTTCTCTTTCTTGCAAAACGTTTAGGCTACAAATGTATATCTAAAATATCTATGGTTCTTGGTCGTTGTACCAATTTCAGAAATGGCTAGCTAAGCAGGTGGATATTAGCTTTAATGTTAAAGAATAGCTGCGGGCCTTTTGCTTTTGCGCCGTAAAGATCAAGAATGCATACAAGGGAGGCTCAGGCAACATTATATTATGAGCATATTCTACACATAACTAAGTTGTTGAAGATTGCCAATTTGCCATACGTTTTTCATCAGCCTATTTGCTCACCCTTATAATGCCTGGAATGGAGAATAATTATTCCTCTCTATACAGCTCCAGGTAGTGTTTTGCTCCGAGACGTGCAGGTACTCACCCTGTACAAGGGCAAGTACACCACTGCCAGACGCAGTAGCGCTGTACCTCAGCTGCAGTGTGTTGGAGGCTCAGCCGGCTGTGGATCCTTCATTCCTGATGTGGTTCAATGCAAAAACAAAGGCTGGGACGGAGTCGACGCGCAGGTAAGACTGAACACTTGCAGATAGAGGAAAAGGGTGTAGCGCTACATTTAGCCTGCTCCCAGATCTAGCACAATGACCGTTGGCAAGATGACACAGGTCCTTGTTTCACTTTCAGTGGGAGTGCAAAACAGACATGGACAACGCCTACAAATTTGGTCAGATAGAGGTCAGCTGTGAGGGGTTCAACCATCCAGATGACTCCTACATACTGAAGGGCTCGTGTGGACTGGAGTACTCACTGGAGCTGACTGAGGAAGGCAAGAGGAGGCACAAGGGGGGCTCACACGGCTCAACAGGTGGGTCATTAGTACACAGCGTTGTGAAATGTTTCACAACGTTATGGGACGGAAAACAATAACGATTGTCTTATTGGATAAGTGCCCTCCCTGTTTCTGTACATTTTCGTCCGTTTGATACCATTGAACAAAACCATGATTTCTCAGGTGGCTTCAGTGACTTCGCTTCCAGCTTCTTCAAGGGTTCCTCAGACAACAACAACCAGCATCACCATAGCAACAACAGACAACAGAGTTCTACAGGGGAAGGAAATTCCAGTGGGTTAGTGGTAGTCGCTCTGCTCTTGTTTCTGGCCTATGGTGTGTACAAGCTTTTCCTGAGTGGACCGACAAATCTAGGACAAGACGGGCAGTTCCCTGATAACGGCTCCAATACCCACAATCCCCATGGGCCACCACCTCCTGGATTCAAGCCAGACTTCACAGGTAGACTAAAGTTTATACACCTATGCCGTCTGCTTACACACCCTTGCTTATATTTATGGTTCAGGTATGTAGCCTGGTACTTGATCAGTTTGTGCTGTATTGCCAATTGGCATGACCATAGGAGTTGGCAAGATGGCACAAACTGATCTGGGACCAGGCTGTCACAGATCATAAATGGTATCATTCTCTATCCTAGGTTCCTCTTCAGGTTACCCAGGTGCTTCCGGGTTCCCCGGTTCTGCCGGAGGATATGCTGGTTCTGCTGGCTACGGTGCCAACCCGGGGTACGGGTTCCGCAGTGGCTACAGCGGACAGCAACAGCAGCAGCACTTTGCAGGGGCCCGTGCTGCTGGAGGAACTGGGAATGGATTCTGGACTGGGATGGGGACTGGAGGAGTCCTCGGTTATCTGTTTGGGAGCCAAAGGTCAGTGTTGTAATCCAGTATTTCTCAACTCCCAACAGCATATGTTATGTTGTAGCCCTGGACAGACAACTCATTGAGGGCTTGATGATTAGTTGACAAGTTGAATCAGGTGTGCTTGTCTGGGGCTACAAAAATGTGTGCTGTTGGGGGAACTCGAGGACTGGAGTTGGGAAACATTGGTGTGTGTATATCTTTTGGTTTGGCATGATACTGTGTCTTTGACCCATCTTGGGGAAGGATCGGTCATACAGGGATGGGCAGGTAGTGTGGGCTTATAGAAAGGGTAGGACATTTTTTATTTAACTAGGCAAGTCAGTTAAGAACAAATTCTTATTTACATTGGCGGCCAAACCCGGTCGACGCTGGGCCAATTGTGCGCCGCCCTATGGGACTCCCAATCACAGCCGGATGTGATGCAGCCTGGATTCGAACCAGGGACTGCAGTGACGCCCCTTGCACTGAGATGCAGTGCCTTAGACCGCTGAGCCACTCGGGAGCCCAACATGACGATCACTAGACTTTTTTATTTTATTTTATTTTTTACATGTTTACTCCGATTTACAGCTAAAGTTGTTGGTTGTGTTTTTTCATGTCTTTGTTTATTGTAGAAGCCAGACGCCGTACACAAACACCCACTCAAACTACTCTGCACCCAGAACACCACCGACCCCAGCCCCTAGCACCGGAACACGTGCTGCTTCAGGTACTGCTGCCCAACTACTATAACTAATGTAGCCAGAGCATCTATGTACTTACTGGTGTGTGTGTTTATAAATTGTCCAATTTAGTCAAATCAGTCAAGTCATCTTGCTAAATTGTGTATTACTGTAAAATCATAGACGTCTAAAATGTAAATATTTGTGTGGATACAGTATAACGTGTTTGTATGACTCCTTCATTAAGTTATTCTCAGTTCCACACAGTTACTCTGTCCCACATCCTGCCTCTACGTGAGTTTTTCTTAGGGTGGCTTTCTGTTTCCTTTTTGTCAGGCTTTGGAGGGACCAAGAGAAGATAGATGTTGAAGATGGGCAGGAAGCCATTGGCAGCTTTCCATGATGCCAGAAGAAAGCCAAATTATGTCCTCAGGGATCTGGGACAAACATAGGCGGTCTGTACTTAATTTGGTAGGGTTGATGTGGAATTGTCAATATTATAATGATTGATATGTAAAAGATTAATGACTCAAGAACTCTTAAATGTTCAGTGTCTGCGGGATAGGAATGTATAATCGACTAACAGTTGATCCATCTTACCTGTATGGTCACCCGTGTCCTTAAACTGCAAATGTTTCAATGGTTTTAACTTGCGTTTTGAATTTAACACATATTTCCTTGATGCTTTTTTGATAAGGTAATTTCTAAAATTCCTTCAGAAGGAATTATGTATAAATGTTTTTCTGGTTTATTTATCAGATTGCTGTGAATGTGTTCTTCAATGGCAGTGTGATACTAGTACAGTCACATGTTACTTTTTCAATTGTAGGACAACCTCTGCTGAATTTCTCAGCTGGTCGTATTATAAGGCTTTTCTTTCCTGTATTAAAAACAAACAAAACACATTGTTTACTGTATAAATTATTTTGAGGATTGTATTTGATCATGTTCTCTTATTCATGACGAGTTTAGGACAATAATATCCCTCTGCAAAATTTAGATGAAAGCTAAATGTGAGATGTGGTAAAGTTCAGAAGTGTGGCCTTTTTGTCTAGTTGACCTGTCCAGAGTTTGGTTGTGTTTTGCATTTGATTCTGCCCAGTGTCTTAGGGAGAGCAGTCTGGCCCATACGACTAGGCTAGAGAAGCCATGTATCCAACCTCGAACTGAAGCTGGTTGACAACTATGGGCTCGAGTCAATCAATTCAGGGATAACCTGCATAGCAGATCGTATTACTTATTTACGCAATATGTCGGAGGTGTAACTGCGTTGGAGCTGTCGAATGGGTGAGCAGCTGCTCGTGTAGTCATTGTCACAAAGCCACACCTGTCCCACTCGCTTTAAAAGTTCAGAACGAGAAAGTGTAGACTACATAGAAATAATGACACTTAAAACTCTGCATTATTTTGCTCAATTTATCAGCCTAATCGAGATGTAGATGACATTACACATTCGTGTTCACACATGCCCCCGCCCCCCCACATACACACGCACAAGGTGGGCAATTAGCTGTCAAAATAGGGGACAGGAACCCCGCGAAACTGCCATGCAGGCAATAGCAATATGTATAATGCCGTGAGCCGCTTGTGTATATGACGTCTAACACAGTTCCGACACCGCCAAAAACAACCTCTATGCGGGTGTCGGCTAAAGCATCTGATATTATCTAGTTCTTGCATAGGCTAGTGTGAGCGCTGCGTGTAATAAATCCGGTATCAGGATAAATAAAAGCAAGGTCTGCTAACTTTCTTTAATTATGTTTAATTAACGCAAACAATAAATGGCAAATGCAATTTTCGTATATACGGGTTCACTGTATCTTCGCGCAGGGTAGGACAGGGAACTGGCAGGAAGTACGTAAACAGCTGTTCTTATACCGTGATGACGTATCTCCAACGCGTCTGTTGGCCTATCACAGTAGAGGCTGAGCGCGGTTTAAACTTTGCTCAGCCTGTCCCCTTCTCTCAGATGTCCGCATCTGGTCGTTGCGTAGATTAGATCCGTCTTGTGTCTTCCCGTCGATTCTACACTCAAACAGTTCCTAATATGGTATTGTCCAGTGCTCTACCCTCCCTGGTTGGCTTAGAGATATGCACCCCTCCCCTCTCCAGATTGACCACAGTTTTTATGGCCTTTCACTCAATGTTGGTCAGTCTTTACACACATACATCTGTATTGTTTGTGTGTGTAACAAAACAATATTCATCTTCATACAATATGGTAGCAGGCTATAGTGCATAAACATAAATCCTAACACTAGCAATGACGATTCTCCCACAGAGCACTCTGTTCTGGGTAGTCTTCTCCAGCTAGTTCCACCCATGTCGGTTGTCTTAGGGCCTGTTGTCTGTTCAAACTCCCACACCTGGGTTGTATTCAAGTCTTGCGAAAATGTTTAAGAACCAAACGTAACAAATACGGAAAGGGAACTAACTGAATTTGCTAAATGTTTGAGTAAATGGTTTCTGTTGCAAAAAAAAAATTTGCAACATAATCGGTGTAATGAATACACCCCAGGTGTTCTTGGACTATGGCCCTGACCAGTAGAGGTCACTAACAGACTGCTATTTCCAGCTCCCATCCTTAGTATACTAAGAAGTATACTTCTCCCCAATTTTGTGATATCCGATTGGTAGTTACAGTCTGGTCCCATCGCTGCAACTCCCGTACGGACTCGGGAGAGGCGAAGGTCGAGAGCCGTGCGTCCTCCGAAACACAACCCAGCCAAGCCGCACCAATGTGTCGGAGGAAACACCGTACACCTGGCGACCGTGTCCGCGTGCATTGCGTCTGGCCCGCCACAGGAGTCTCTAGTGCAGGATGGGACAGGAACATCCCTGCTGGCCAAACCATCCCATAACCCGGATGACGCTGGGCCAATTGTGCGCTGTCCCATGGGTCTCCCGGTCGTGGTTGGCTGCGACAGAGCCTGGACCCAAACCAGGATCTCTAGTGGCACAGCTAACACTGCAATGCAGTGCCTTAGACCACTCGGGAGGCTTTCTTAGTATACTCTGAGTATAAGCGCGGGGTTGTAGGTTCTATCCCAGGCAGAGCCTGTGAGTGTGGTTGCATTGATACTCGCTGATGGTTGGTGGACCGTGACCACTAATGGGGGTCAAGTCCTGAGGTTCCCCCTCCTGTAAAAAGCAGCATTTTATAGAGGGAAACCTCTCTAAAAAGTAGTTTTTCCCAAAGGTTTCCCTCCATAACCACTGCTGGTTACTGTTCTGGAACCACGGGGCTTAACATATACGAAATAGATGGACATCAACAAATTAATACACACCATATCAATATAAATGGAGTGTCTCGGATTTACGTACAGAATAATACGAAATGCTCTGAGACCAGGTTGGTGTATTTGACATTGTAAAGTACAGTCAAAAGCACCTACTGTACATCTAGATTAGAACCCACAACCTCAGGGTACTAAGACAATTCAGTTAAGCACTGAGCCACCTGCACATTTTCCCAATATCACATTGTTTCTTAATACTCAGGGAAGGCTAAGCAGTTGAGCTTTGACTCATCTGGGCCCAGTTTTTCAAAAGCTATGTGATCGGATTTCAGCAATCGGGTCATTCTATTTCTATGCATTTAATCCGATCCGATTGCTGAAATCCGATCAGATAACTTTTGAAAAACTGGGCCCAGATTAACAGAACACAGATCTTATCTGACCCTCAAATGTATCTGACATTTAAATGTTCTCTTTAAATATTTAGAATTGTGAAAAATATTAAATGGGGATTGAACCGCCAACCTCAGAATAATGAGGCAAGTTAATTTACCGCTACAATGCGGATCCTCTGCGGTCCAGATTGAATCCTGGCTTCACCCATCCACAGTAATCCAACTAAATGTTCAAGTTATTGCAAAAAAAGTGATCACATTATGGAAAAATATTCATTTTTCATTACAATTTCAAAAGTAATTTCAGACATGCAAATCCTTTGACATATTACGTGATTTTACAAATGGTCTATAGAAAAGGGAAGTTAATATGCTTAACAGTTCATATTTTATCGTATAACAGCTAACATCAGCTTCTGAGCACAACCTGTTGTAAGAGAGATATATTGATGTGTGTCTGCGTTGTGTATGGCATGTGCTGAGACATGATTTCAGGTAGGCCTCCTTGCTTCAAGGCATGAGTCAAGTACAGGTGTCCACAAAAGAATAACTCCCCTGTGGTCCCCCGGGATAAGGTTTAAAGGACACGAGGCTACATCTTCTCATAGGTCAGTTCGTGTCCACAGGTGTTACAGACCTTCCTGTAGAGATCCTCCTCTTCATCCACTAGTTCCTCAGGGCCGTACTCGTGCTGGTGAGCACTGGTTCCCTTGGTCCACGTGCTTCTCCTCACCGCACAACGCAGCTCTGGCCGCCACAGCGACAATCGTAACACAATCAATTGTAAATAGAAAAATAAGAACAGCAGTTGCACATTTGAGGTTTACTTGTTGCAGGTGTGTGGGAATTATTTGGTTCATTTGTATTTATTTAATATAGTTTGTTTCAGTATTATTGACTTAAAATACATCAACTGAATAATCTCAAGTGAGATGTGTGCAGGTTTTTCTTTTAAGTCAGTAATAAAGAAATAAAACTGAATCACCTGATTTCTACAATCTACTGGGGGGTGCGTCTTTCTGAGAGTTTTTTTTAAGAGAAAAAGATGACTTTGCGATTCAGTGGCATTGTGTCCGAGTGAGGATCAGAACACAGTCGTTCCGTTGTCTGTAAAGCCTATTGTCTGTCTCAATTCCACTATTTAATTCATGTTTAATAAATAAAACAATTACAGTGTTACTGACCTTTAACCTTTTTGTTGAAGCGCTTCTGCTTCTGCACCTCCCTGTTCTCCTCTCTTGCTTCCTTGGCCTCCTCCAGGGCCTCCTCAGAGCCCCACACCTCTAAGGAGCGCTTCTCCACCTGGGAACACAGCACAACATCATGCTTACTCATCTAACCTAAATACACCTGGGTCATGTTCATTAGGGCACGCAACGGAAAAAGCTTAGAAGCGGAAAACGATAATAAAAATGTCTCATAGACAAGTTTAGGTATTCCTTCCCTATCTCTGTATGCTTTCTTCTGTTTGTTGCCTAATAAACATGACCCACTAACACATTATGGGGTGGCTGTAAACAATAGTAGGGGAACACTACTACAGTGGCAAGTGAAGACAAGGGCTGTGTCTGAAAACACCACTAGCCACCAAAGACTTGCTTCCTCATCTTCCTCTCTAAGCACGTTGGAAGAGGCATCAGACACAGCCAAGATGAGGAAAAGCAGCGAGTTAAAAGCAGTAATAATGGCTGTGAGCTCATCCTACCTGCAGCCTGAGGTAGAGTTTGATGTCTCCCCAGTGAGGGTTGTGTGGGTTCTTCCTCGGGACAAACCTCAGCACTGGCTCCCTCTGGTCCAGGTCACAGTCCTTCAGTAGGTAGAGCTGCTTAGCCTCCGTACGGGATATCAGCTTGTGTTTAACCTCGTAGTCTCTGGTGGGGAACATTCGTAGTGGAAAGAGATAACATAGAATACTAGCTCATTTGCAGCCTCTATTCTTATAACCTGGTCCCAGATCCGTTTGTGCTGTCTCATTTGCAGCCTCTATTCTTATAGCCTGGTCCCAGATCAGTTTGTGCTGTCTTACCAACTCCTATGGTAATAGTGGTGTGCGTGACAATGACCAGTTGGCAAGACAGCACAAACAAATCTGGACCAGGCTATTATTCGTATATCCTTCAAGCTTAAATACAAGGCTATTATAAGTAACACAATATCTGTATATTTGCATATTCTGATGTCATTGACACAAGAAGGAAGAGCACTGGTTTTACCTGCAGTTGTCACAGACTGCCAGATCGAAGCCGTTGCTAAGGTAGGAATCCATAAACGACTTGTCACAGTCATCACACACCAGATAGTCTGCCTTTATCACAGGGGCTAGGAGGACAGTCAGAGAGAGCAGTAAAGCTCAGCACTGTCTACATCACATACAGCAGGCTAGCAGACGCTCTTATTTATATATACAGTGGGGCAAAAAAGTATTTAGTCAGCCACCAATTGTGCAAGTTCTCCCACTTAAAAAGATGAGAGAGGCCTGTAATTTTCATCATAGGTATACTTCAACTATGACAGACAAAATGAGAAAATAAATCCAGAAAATCACATTGTAGGATTTTTTATGAATTTATTTGCAAATTATGGTGGAAAATAAGTATTTGGCACCTACAAACAAGCAAGATTTCTGCTCTCACAGACCTGTAACTTCTTCTTTAAGAGGCTCCTCTGTCCTCCACTCGTTACCTGTATTAATGGCACCTGTTTGAACTTGTTATCAGTATAAAAGACACCTGTCCACAACCTCAAACAGTCACACTCCAAACTCTACTATGGCCAAGACCAAAGAGCTGTCAAAGGACACCAGAAAAAAAAATTGTAGACCTGCACCAGGCTGGGAAGACTGAATCTGCAATAGGTAAGCAGCTTGTTTGAAGAAATCAACTGTGGGAGCAATTATTAGGAAATGGAAGACATACAAGACCACTGATAATCTCCCTCGATCTGGGGCTCCACGCAAGATCTCACCCCGTGGGGTCAAAATGATCACAAGAACGGTGAGCAAAAATCCCAGAACCACACGGGGGGACCTAGTGAATGACCTGCAGAGAGCTGGGACCAAAGTAACAAAGCCTACCATCAGCAAGGGCATTGAAGATGAAACGTGGCTGGGTCTTTCAGCATGACAATGATCCCAAACACACCGCCCGGGCAACGAAGGAGTGGCTTCGTAAGAAGCATTTCAAGGTCCTGGAGTGGCCTAGCCAGTCTCCAGATCTCAACCCATAGAAAATCTTTGGAGGGAGTTGAAAGTCTGTGTTGCCCAGCAACAGCCCCAAAACATCACTGCTCTAGAGAGATCTGCATGGAGGAATGGGCCAAAATACCAGCAACAGTGTGTGAAAACCTTGTGAAGACTTACAGAAAACGTTTGACCTCTGTCATTGCCAACAAAGGGTATATAACAAAGTATTGAGATATAAACTTTTGTTATTGACCAAATACTTATTTTCCACCATAATTTGCAAATAATTCATTAAAAATCCTACAATGTGATTTTCTGGATGTTTTTTTCTCATTTTGTCTGTCATAGTTGAAGTGTACCTATGATGAAAATTACAGGCCTCTCTCATATTTTTAAGTGGGAGAACTTGCACAATTGATGGCTGACTAAATACTTTTTTGCCCCACTGTATAAACACAGTTCAAGTCGGAAGTTTACATAATTTAGTCAAATACATTTAAACTCAGTTTTTCACAATTCCTGACATTTAATCCTAGTAAGAATTCCCTGTCTTAGGTCAGTTAGGATCACCACTTTATTTTAAGAATGTGAAATGTCATTAATAATAGAGAGAATGATTTATTTCAGCTTTTATTTCTTTCATCACATTCCCAGTGGGTCAGAAGTTTACATACACTCAATTAGTATTTGCTAGCATTGCATTTAAATTGTTTAACTTTGGTCAAAGTTTCAGGTAGCCTATCATTTTAAAAGGCTAATTGATCAGTAGAAAACCCTTTTTCAATTATGTTAGCACAGCTGAAAACTGGTATGCTGATTAAAGAAGCAATAAAACTGGCCTTCTTTAGACTAGTTGTGTATCTGGAACATCAGCATTTGTGGGTTTGATTACAGGCTCAAAATGGCCAGAAACAAAGTACTTTCTTCTGAAACTCATCAGTCTATTCTTGATCTGAGAAATGAGGGCTATTCCATGCGAGAAATTGCCAAGAAACTGAAGATCTCATACAACGCTGTGTACTACTCCCTTCACAGAACAGCGCAAACAGTCTCTAACCAGAATAGAAAGAGGCATGGGAGGCCCCGGTCCACAACTGAACAAAAAGACAAGTACATTAGAGTGTTGAGAAACGGACACCTAGCAAGTCCTCAACTGGCAGCTTCATTAAATAGTACCCGCAAAACACCAGTCTCAACGTCAACAGTGAAGAGGCGACTCCGGGATGCTGGCCTTCTAGGCAGAGTTGCAAAGAAAAAGTCATATCTCAGACTGACCAATAAAATGAAAGATTAAGATGGGCAAAAGAACACAGACACTGGACAGAGGAAGATTGGAAAAAAGTGTTATGGACAGATGAATCTAAGTTTGAGGTGTTCGGATCACAAAGAAGAACATTTGTGAGATGCAGAAAAAAATTCAAGATGATGGAGGAGTGCTTGACGCCATCTGTCAAGCATGGTGGAGGTAATGTGATGGTCTGGGGGTGCATTGGTGGTGGTAAAGTGGGAGATTTGTACAGAGTAAAAGGGATCTTGAAGAAGGAAGGCTATGACTCCATTTTACGACGCCATGCCATACCCTGTGGACAGCGCTTTATTGGAGTTTCCTCCTACAACAGGACAATGACCCAAAGCACAGTTCCAAACTATGCAATAACTATGTAGGGAAGAAGCAGTCAGCTGGTATGCTGTCTATAATGGAGTGGCCAGCACAGTCACTGGATCTCCTCAACCCTATTGAGCTGTTGTGGGAGCAGCTTGACCGTGTGGTACAGTATGTAAGAAGTGCCCATCAAGCCAATCCAACTTGTGGGAGGTGCTTCAGAAAGCATGGGGTGAAATTTCTTCAGATTACCTCAACAAATTGACAACTAGAATGCCAAAGGTCTGCAAGGCTGTAATTGCTGCTAAAGGAGGATTCTTTGACGAAAAAAAAGTTTGAAGGACACAATTATTTTTTTCAATTAAAAATTGTAATTTATTTATAACCTTGTCAACGTCCTGACTATATTTCCTATTCATTTTGTAACTCATTTCATGTATGTTTTCATGGAAATCAAGGACATTTCTAAGTGACCCCAAACTTTTGAATGGTAATGTGTCCAATTTGTAAGTCGCTCTGGATAAGAGCGTTAAATGTAAATGTGTGTATATATATGGAAATGTGTAAATGTAAATGTGTGTATATATATATATATACGCACACACAGTATATCTAACTTATAACCAGTTTGGAAAGAGTGCTAGGAGGAGAGTTTAGCCAAGGTGCTATAGTCGTCAAACACTAGTCATTCAGATAGTGGTTGGTTGTCACGTGTGCCGTAAATCATTTATAATGGCCATTATTTACAGTAGTAGGTAGTTAGAAATGATTGAAAGAGACTGACTCCACTCAGCAACTGGCGTGTGGTATGACATGAATCCACAAGGGAGCGCACATGAACCACCAAATGCATCTTTCTCTGTTACACATCTGACATCTTGACAGTTAAGAGAGATGACATAATACAACAGATATGAATACCTTGAAGCCCCCGGCAATGTTTAATTGATTATAAATCCACATACCTGGTTGATGCACCACTTTCTTGGTCCTTTGCTTCTCTTCTTCTTCAATGAAGAACCCTCCCCCAGAGTCGACTGTCTTGGCGACTTTGGCCGAGGTTCCACCCCCCTCTCCAGCCCATGGTCTGTTGGCCAGGCAGGCTTGCCTCAGCATCACAGCCCGCTGTCTGTTCCGTTCGATCTTGGCTCTCATAGCGGGGGACAGATCGCAGTTCTTGGCTTTGGGCTCCGAAGGGGGAGAAGCAGCATGATCATTCATCGGCGTGGGGTGCTCCAACAGATCCATCCCAAAACGCAGGACTGGCGCTAGCTAGCTGTTACACTAGATAGCTGTAGGTTACACTCTCCAGTGTCTTGGAAATTGCAATACATTGAAGATGTTTACCAGAAAGACAGCTGGCAGGGTTGAAAGGAGGGCAGAGATGTTTTGATCTTGTTTTTTAGCCCGTACACAGCTGTTAGAGTGGCAATCCACCTGTGCTTTTGCACAAAAACAAAACCACATCTTAACCCTTAACTGTCACTTCTAGAAAAACATGTTTAACAAATTATTCCACTGTAAACTCTAATAAGAACTTCCAATATCATTTTTTTTTCAACTTGATGTTTAATTAGGAAATTACAGAGCTCTACCAGGCGGTTGAGAAGTCAAGAGGTTCATATTAGCAATGCCATATTAGAATGGCAATTTGCATAACATTTTTGCTTGTAAAAAAATATATTACATAAATTACTTTAGGTCTGCTTCAATGGCTTTCATAGGTAGGTAAGCATTGTTAAATGAGGACTGATCTTGAATTTGAGAACATTATGGTCATTTTGTATGTCCAAACATGAATTTTCAATTACATTGAAATTAATGAGTTTTCAGGTGTTGTGTAGTGTGCAATATCCCCCCAAATGTTTTTATTGAATTTAAGATCATGTGTTTCCCACATGTTCCGGACACATTTTGAGATTGTAAATCATCAAGTGCAGTTTTTATTACTATTACAGGCATTATTTTATAGGCAACCTTTAGTCTGAATATTGATTATTAACCCCATGGGGCATGAAATGGGGTTTAACCCATTTATGTTGCATAATATAGTGTGTTGTCAACAATTCAGTCATACAGTTGCGGCCATATATATATATTTTTTTGTAAACTTAAGTTTACAATTTTTATTTTTATTTAGAAAATAAAGACAAATGGCATTGGCAAAACTATTGGCACCCAGGAGCTAGTACTTGGTTGCACAGCCTTTGACCAAGATAACTCCTGACAAATACTTCTTGTAGACATCAATGGGCTTGCTGCACCTTTCTACCTGGCAATTTGGCCCAGATTTCAGCAGAAAACTGCTCTAATTCTTCAATGTTTTAGGGGTGCCCTCCACCAACTGCTGTTTTCAGTTCTCGCCATAGGTTAGGGATGTGACTCAGATCTGGACTCTTCGCTGGCCACTCCAGAACAGTCTAGCCTCTTTCTTGAGCTATTCCAGGCATAGCCACAGGAAGTAGGGGTGCTGAGGGTGCTGCAGCACCACCTGAAAAATCAGAATCCAAAAAAAAGATTAAGAAAAAAAGATTTGTTCACAAAAGTAGTGCACTGGGTCTTTACTAGTATTAGCAGACCGATATAGGCATCTGTAGCGAAAGCAAAACAAAAATTCAGCATCTCTGCTTTGGCAAAAGGGTAGTTACCTAATTAAGAACAGTATCTTGCAGGACTCAATAGCTGGAATTGTAAGAGTTGTTGCCCTGTCCCTTTCTCTGGAATTGTCATTCTAATGGGATCCAGAAAGAACAAAACCCTGTCCTCAAACATTTACATCAAAAGGTGCAAAGTTATGGTCAAAGACACAAAACATCCACATCAAATTAAATATTTTTCTTGATCAAATAACATGGAAACAACCACTTTTTGTGCAGTATTAACGTACCATTCTTACAAACCCCTTCATGTAAATGTACATTAATGTATTGTACATAAGCTGATCATCTACGTTTGTACCTGTAGACTTTACATCACCATGAAGAAAAACAATGTACAATCCAGTCATTGAGTACATTGAGACATCAAGTGATTTGTGATGATGTGGTTTAGTTGGTAGAGCAGGGCACTTGTAAAAGAGCATCTACAAAAAAATAATGAATAGACCATTTTAGTTTTCACATTAGAAAAAAGTTGCATTTGCAAAGTATTTCAAGAAACTGTAAAACATATAGGCATATCAAGCACATTTTTTATATTCCACAAGTATTATCAGATTAACTGTTTTGTACAGATAATTTTCAGACTGAAGTTACAAATGCTGGTAAACATTGCAATACCTTTTTTTTTTTGTATAAATCACAAAAGTAGTGCACTGGTCCTTTGTTAGTCCTGTATTTGTGGACCGATATAGACGTCTTCAGCGCAGGCACACCCTTTAGCATCGCAATTCATGAAAGGTGCCAGCAGGCTACTGCCCCCCAGGGCTCCTTCAGTACCCTCATGGGAGTTAGATGTTGTCCTACGATCATTTATGAGCCCACCATTTGAGCCCGTCTTCAATTGAGCTATCTGAGCTCTCAGTCAAGATTGCCTTTCTATTGGCTATTGTTTCACCCAAGTGTGTTGAAGAATCACATGCGCTTTCTCAACCTGGTCTCAGAGCATTTCGTACTATTCTCTATGTAAAACCGAGACACTCCATTTAGTATGATGTGATTTGTAATACATTGTAAGGCTGCATGATGCGACTCTAATGATGATTTGAAAAAAGTAACTTGAAAGGCATGAGCTCTGCTTTGTTTTTTTGTGCAGGGCGTACACACTTCATCAGTCTCTCATTCACAATTTGACAAGCACTTGATAATGCCTCGAATTTCCCAGCAGCATCCTTTTTTGTGTGGCCATTATGCACCCTAAAAGAATCCATGCCTTTTGCGGCCAGTGGTCATTGTGCCCTTGGGCTAAATATAATAATTATAATTCCCTTCTCCCTGATTGCTGCGAAGCACCTGTTACTCTCATGGCTCTCCATCACGTGATCGGGTCTTTCTCACAGGCTACAAGTGAAGACAGACACATTGGGGACGCAACTGCGTGCATCCTTATCCAATTCCAAGGTGCATATTGAAGATATTGGAACTTACTATCACCTATAGTACAGAAGTTGACCTTCTATTCTGTGCGAGAAATAAATATTTAAAACATGGTCTGGGACAAATTAATACAACCACTAGCATCAAAAAAAACTTTTTTAAACAATGAGGCTGACACAACAGATCAGAACGATTAGCTTAAAATGTTGATAAACTATTAGGCTATTTCTTCACATGATAAACGCAGCAATGCGCACACTGCAGCAGGCTATAAGCACGAATGTTCCATTAGTGGGAAAACACCATTATCAAAAGTGACCGCAAATGCAATTATGCATGTAATGCTTTTATTATAAAGGTGCATTTTTATGGTGAAAACGATCTTCCCCAAACTTGAAACTCACACGCTGCTTACGTATGCAAGTTAGGCTCTACACCCCTTGTAAAGCGGATTAATGTGCTTAATTTTAAGAAGTTATTTGGCCACTTTAGTTGTGATACAAACCTTATCAAAACATATAGGCCTATGGGCTAGGCTACATGAGGTGTATTTATATTTACTGCTGTAATTATGTTGGTAACTAATTTATAATACCCCTTAGCCTTGGTATATTGACCATATACCACACCCCCTCGGGCCTTGTTGCTTAAGTATATCAGACGCCTTTTACAATGACAGGTCACGTGGGTACAGTAAGGGTGAAGGGGAAGTTCACATCGCGTGAAGGGGAAGTTACTATCGGTCGTTTGGCGACTCGTTACTCTACTCAGAGAACCGAGGTTACATCAGTAAACCAACGTTTTCTTACAGCCCTCTGAATGGGTAAAGTTAGAGTACCACAAAACTAAACTGCAGTAACCCAAAAGGATACAATGTATGTAAATGAATGCAGGAGAGCTGCTCGAGTTGATCAATCAAATTCAAGTGAAGATTGTTTTCACAGAGAAAACGATCAAGTAGTTGGAAAGACAGTGTTCGGAGAATAACACAGATCAATAGTTAAACTGTATCTAAATTGCTAGCCTTCCCTGGTGGTCTAGTGGTTAGGATTCGGCGCTCTCACCGCCGCGGCCCGGGTTCGATTCCCGGTCAGGGAACAACATGTTTTCTTCAGTCTTGTAACCGCATGCATTTTGTAACACAGCTTGAACAAAGTTATAAAAATCTTTGTTAGTAATTTTCGGACGCATGAATAGACCACCTAAAGCCCGTATGAAATAGATATGCATTATATATTATGCGCATTGTATACCTATAACAAGAATATTGTTACATGTTTACCTTCTGAAAAGGTAGCTAATCGTTTTTGAAAGGGAAGTGTAGGAATGTATTGAACTGTAATGATGACAAATGATGGGTACAAAAACAAATATAAACTAATAATATAGAAAAAAGAAAAGAGTGGCAAAGAAATACTGCAGTTGATAACAAAGTTACGTGTCCGCCCCCTTAGGTTTATTAGCACAATTATTTATATACAAATTCCGGAGCAGAGTGGCGCAGCGGAAGCGTGCTGGGCCCATAACCCAGAGGTCGATGGATCGAAACCATCCTCTGCTAATCTTTTTCACCATTGTGGTGTATTTATACATCATGTATTGCGTATGTTATATTAATTATATTTTTAAGGGAAGAGATAGAAAAATGCCTGTATTGTACGTAGCTACATGACTTGCTACCTATCCACATCGCTCTCGCCAAACGCCACGCCAACTAGCGTTTCTTTTCCACGATGAATGTATGGAGTATGAAGCGATCGCTAAAGTAGCGGAATTACATACAAAGTAGTCCTTATGCAACGCACTTCCACCCGTAAGTGCAAAATGTATGATTTTATCGTTTCAAAGGTATAAAGAAAAAACTGCGCCCAACGTGGGGCTCGAACCCACGACCCTGAGATTAAGAGTCTCATGCTCTACCGACTGAGCTAGCCGGGCCTATCAGCAGTCTGTATTTGCAGATGATTTTGAAAGCACGGCGGGAAAGTCAGAAAATAAAATATTGCCACATTGCGGTTGCATTTAGTATTACACATTGACTAGGCCCCAATAACAAAAGCTGATTTTCAAACTAACCTGCTGTTCTCACAAAAGAACAGAATAGTTCATAATCGATGCGAATATTTAGTACTACCTTATTGTGTTAAGAAAATATGTTTATTTTGATGTCACTGTCTGTGGCCACATTACTTGCAATTGCATGTGACACGGATTGACAATTATTCATGTCAAATCTTACAAATAAAAAAAAAGGTTATCCTAATAATATAAAAAAAGACATGTCTTGGAACACATTTGTTCATATAATATGCACATGATATTCAATATTAATTCCACATTTCAGTTTCAAATAAAGATACTTTATCTAATAATTGCCTGATTTTTATGTTGGCCATAAAATTACAAGCCCCTTAGTTTAACTACTGTAACAACGATCTGGAGCTGAACAGAGGACAAAAGTGTCACCTGTAAAGACAACTTTCTGCTAATCCCTTTTACATTTCCTTTATATTGTCGTGTTTGTTTTGGAGGTTTGGGGGGTTGTCGGTCTCACATCATTACGATTAGAATGAATTCCCGTTGATGTCTGTGTCAGCAATATTCTATTGTAGATTTTAGAACCATGTCCGTCCAGTCTACTGATTCTAATTTTATGCCTCACACCTCTTCTCCCCCATCTCCACAGACTGACTGCTGGTGCGTCTTGAGGTTGCATATCCAGGCGAAGCGCTTCCCACAGTGGCTACAGGCAAAGGGTTTCTCCCCTGTATGGACCCTCTGGTGCTTCTTCAGGTTGCCAGCCTCTGAGAACATCTTCCCACAGGTGGCACACCTGAACGGCTTCTCCCCTGTGTGTACCCTCTGGTGAGCCTCCAGGTTGGACTGACCGGTGAAGGCCTTACCGCAGGCTCGGCACACGTAGCTCTTTCTCCTCCCGGCCGCATCRCAGTGYTGCTGGGCCAGCTGGGCTGCCTGYTGCCCAGCCAGGKTCACCTCGATGTGGGCAAAGCCTTTGGCCGTGGCCCCTCTYCCTGGYGGTAGMCCTACCAGGGAGTGAAGGGATTGGGAAGACATACCGGTACTAGTATTGGTGGTGGAGGTAGTTGGGTTTTCTGGGTGAGTCTGTTGTAGCTGCTGTGCTCTGAGGCGTCGTTGAAGCTGCCGCTGATGTGCTTGTTGAGACGCTCTCAAAATGGCTGCCCTGCTCCATGTGGGATGCCCCTGGATACCCCCACCCACACTGGCTGTTTGTACTCCCTGATGCCCAGAGAAAGRCACACCCTCCSCTGTGGGCCTGACAGTCGCTGAGRGGAGCCGGGGCTGAGGCTCTGGGTCRACAATGAGGCAGTCTGGGTCAGTGTCYGTAGTGTTGTCGGTGTAGGAGCACGAGGGACCACCGGAGGGYGATGTTGATGCCGATGTGTCTGGGGCCCAGCGCGTGAAGAAGGTCTCCAGCTCAAACATTGAGTACTCAGAGCCTAGCGTGTTGGCTGCTCTCTGCTTGCTGAGCTGCTGTGTGGTCTGGGTTGGAGGTGTGTTGTCTGATGCTCCCTTGGGCATATTGGCTTTATTACCTAGGCTCGCTGCGGGACTAGTGGTTCCAATACCTTTTTGTGAGGAGGACTCCCCAGTACCTGGATAAAGATCATAGAAAAGGTACATGTTTATTGTAAATACTAGTTCAGATGCTCATTCTGAGTTAAAAGACATGGTAAAGGATGATAAGCTAGAGAGGGCTTTTACATGTACACTTTAGTAAGGGTTTCCCAAACTCAGTCCTGGGGTCCCCCCTGGGTGCACATTTTGGTTTTTGCCCTAGCACTGATTCAAATAACCAACTCATCGTCAAGCTTTGACTATTTGAATTAGTGTAGTGCTAGGGCAAAAACCAAAACAGGCACTCAGGGGGGACCCCAGGACCGAGTTAGGAAAACCCTGATTTAGCAGACACTCTTATCCAAGGCGACTTACAGTTAGTGCATTCAACTTAAAGGGGGGCTGAACTGGCCTCGTTTGCCTCATTAAGAAAATAGCTTTTAGTAAACTATTATAAGTGAGGAGGTCAGTGACACTGTCTGGTGGGCGCCAACACAGTTGTCATGCATTCCTGGTTTATTTTCATTCTCCACTTACACTCTGCTGTCATGTCAGGTCCTCCTGTTGCTGTGATACTTCCCAGGTTCTGTCCCAGTCTTAGTGTTGATGGAGTTGATTCAGGAGCTGCAGGCTAGGATGAAGAGAGGAGAAATAGCCTATGAGATAAACTAAACACTAGATAGATAGCGATCAGCAGAACGCCTCACTGCCTGCCCTCCAGGACATCTACAGCACACGGTGTCACAGAAAAGCCAAGAAGATCATCAAGGACCTCAGCCACCCGAGCCACGCCCTGTTCATCCCGCTACCATCTAGAAGGCGGAGACAGTACAGGTGCATCAAAGCTGGGACTGAGAGACTGAAAAACAGCTTCTATCTCCAGGCCACCAGACTGTTAAACGGTCACCACTAACCGGCCTTCGCCCAGTACCCTGCCCTCAACTTTAGTCACTATTACTAGCTGGGTACCTCCCGGGAACCAGAGCCCTGCACCTTAGAGACCGCTGCCCTATGTACATAGTCATTGAACACGGGTCACTTAAATAATTTTTACATACTGTTTTAGCCACTTCATATGGATTTACTGTATTCTGGTCAAGGCTCATCCTATATAATTACTGCTGTACACACCTTTTCTATTCATATACTGTCCATAATGTCTATACACACAATCATATACATATATATTTATATTCAGGACTGTGACATTGCTCGTTCTAATATTTCTATATTTCTTAATCCCTTTCTTTTTCTTTTGGGGAATTTTACATGGTTTTCTTTGTATTGTTAGGTATTACTGTACTGATGGAGCTAGAAACATAAGCATTTCGCTACACCCGCGATAACACCTGCTAAATATGTGTACGCAACCAATACAATTTGATTTAATTTAGAGGTGTTACTGTAATATTCTGTTGCACCCCCTTTTGCCCTCAGAACTGCCTCAATTCGTCAGGGCATGGATGCTGGCCCATGTTGACTCCAATGCTTCCCACAGTTGTGTCAAGTTGGCTGGTAGTGGATCTGTACTCTGAATAGCTTGTTCCATCTCATCCCACAGATGCTCAATTGGATTGAGATCTGGTGACTGGGCAGGCCACTGCAGTAAGCTGAATTCACTGTCACGTTCGTGGAACCATTCCTGGACAATCCTAGCCTTGTGGCAATTCGCAGATTGATACATTGTTGCCATGAAGGGATGCGCCCGATTGTATCCTCAGTGTACTGTAAATCAAAAACATATTTAGGAAAGTCTAATTCACTGTTTTCACTGCAATAAATAATAATTCATTAAAATTAGTAAATTTGTTAAAGACATGTTCCGGTACTGGCGAGTATGTAGTAAGTCATTTTTAAACCTTCCGCTTTTGGGCGGGATGTGTCAATGTGTAGTTCATACACGCATAATCTATGAGCATAATTACTGTTTTACCTCAATTATCCACAAAATCCCTCGTTTTCTGGAAGCTGTGTGGTGCCATTTTCCCTACATTTACCCCCACGCGGGCCAGCCCCCTAACAATTCGAGTTTCAACCAATAAGCTTCAGCCCCTCGCCATTTGAGTGACAGCTAGCAAGACACACACAAAGTAAAGCGAGAGAGAGCAATGACGGGATGCACACATCTGCACATTTGTGATGTAGAACGCAATTTTCCGGGACCACCTTTGGCTCGTGGGTGCTACTTTCAGAACTACTGGCTAAAAAGTATACAAAAGTACCGGAGAATATCTTTTAAGTGATAATTATTTGACTTCCATTTTAGGCAAATATTGTGGATGTGATGAATGCTCTTTAAGATATTGATATTGTGTCACAGTTGAGGAAATTGAATGTCCTGTGATGGAGTAATGTAATGTTAATAACCACATTAATTCATTCATCGTTTTTGCAAAGAAACATTTTAATCTTCTTTTAACATTACAAGATAAGGACATCAATCAAAGTTTCACAGAATTGTGACACAATAGACTTATCCCTTATAAGCGTAGAGCATTTTGGACTCAAAATAAAAAATAGTACCATCACCTAACAAGATATTTACACCTATACTGCTAACAAATATGGTTAATTCAACCCATTTACTGGTTTATGGTGTATGTTGAACCTATATACCTTGGTGTTACAAGGGGAATCAAATTTGCACTATTCTCACCACATATTATAATTTTCATACAGCTTTATGAGTAGAAAACAAATAAATATGCTTATTACAATCACCAGCTATAGGACTCCCGGAACACAATCTAATTACTAAAAGGACTGTCTTGATCAGATAAGAAAAGACAAAATTACCCAGACTACACCAATCTCGGACACTCAGAATTAAAATATTGCTTGTGCATCTGTCCACGAGAGATTTCACTAACAACCCTTCCCTAAACCCCTTTACTAATATCAATATAGTGTCTATATTAATGACCAAGAGTTATTCCTGATCGTGTGACCTGACCAGAGGAAAAACTCTGGGTCCTATTTTTATCCTATAACTATCAGTTGTTTCTGGTCAGGTCATGTGATTAGGGACAACTCCTGGCCCTAGTTAAATTCTATAACCATCTGAGTTTTCAGGAGAAAAAAACCTGGCCCTTCTCATATTGAAATAGATGGTTGATATAATACCCCGGTCCAATCTAGTAGTACTACTGCTGAGGATGATGTCGTAGTACTACTGCTGAGGATGAGGTCGTAGTACTACTGCTGAGGATGATGTCGTTTCTGGTGTTTCTTTAGATTGCTAGGGTCGGCAAAGCGTTCCCCACAGAGCGGGCAGGCGTACGGCCTCTCCCCCGTGTGAACGTTCTTGTGGATTTTAAGGTTCCAGTACTGAGAGAAGTGCTTCCCGCACACCGTGCACCCAAACGGCCGCTCGCCCGTGTGGGTTCTAAGGTGCGGTTCTAGATTCGCCGGGGAGGAGAACCCTTTACCGCAGAACTTGCAGAGGTATGCTTTCTTCCTTACCACTTTCTTCCTCCCGCATTTGTACGTCTCCTGACCCCCCTGTGCCTCATCCGACCCCCCCATTCCGACATCATAACCAGCCATCTCTGACCCCTCTCTAGAACCCATAGAACCTGAGAAGCTTCCGGAGCCTTCTACAGTGAAACCCCTGTGCTGACCCATCTCAGAGCCAGCAGGCCCCATCCTCCCTCCCATGATCAGCATGCCTGGGCCTGCTGGGTAGGACAGGTTGAGGGAGGATGGCCCTGGGACGCTAGCGTCACCACAACCACCACTGCCCCCATTGGTCCACAGCGGAAGGGGGTGGCTCTCGTACGACACACGGCCATAGCTGACCTCCGTGGTGTGGTGCCTGGTCGTCCCGGGGTGGTGGTGGTGGGTGTGGTCTGGGGGTGAGTTGTGGTGGGTGGCCTCCAGGGGTAATGCTCCTCCTCTGTAGTCGTCTCTGCTGGACTCCTCCGGCCCTTGAGAAGAGAACACAGCGTCACAATCACACCACTGGCTGTTGTTGAAATCAATGGGAGACCTCACCATGGAGCTAAACTTGGGGAATATCAATGCCATTAGAACATGTTTTCAAAGCTTTATGCTCTGGAACAGGCAGGGATGGATGCAACAGTGTAGTCTTTACATGGGATCTAACTAAACTTGTGTCATAGGTCTAACCCCTTGATTATCAAGCCCTGCTGTTAGTGCCAATAGCCAATTTAACCACACACACAGCCCTCCACCGCTGTAGTCTCCACTCACCCTCCTGGATGCGGAGTCCTCCACCCCGTGGGTCCAGATTCTCCACCTTGATCAGCAGGATGTCAGGGTCTCTGTTCTCCACCGCTGCAGACTGGAAACACAGGGACGGACCAGGAATTAGATATCACAGTTACTATTATGCAATGAATCGTATTCATTTCTGAAATCACTCACTAGAACTGTGTGACCGGAATAAATATATGGACCAACGATTACAAATCGGGTACATCTTACATGCATGCAAAAAGTATTTTATGTAGCTATAGATGTTTACTGATATGTTATATGCATCTCGTTGCATCATTTGACTGGTGAATGGATGTCTGTTACTCAAAACCTCTTAATACTGGGCCTCTCCAATTAAATATAGTGGTTATAGTGACCTTATGGTTTGAGTGATTTGATATTATTTAACAAAGATTAGGTGACTAAGAATTTATTGGAAGATTAATAAACTCGTGTCATGCTCAATAATGATTAAACAAATATGACCTATTTATTAGTGTTCTTGCAGGTGGTGGGAGATATTTGTGTGTGACAGACGTGTAAGCAGCCCCAGTACAGCTTTCCTTATTGGTGAATCGTTTGAATCCCTTCAGCTTTCCTTTGTCCGCCATATAAACCACTATTGCCTATTCATTTCAATAACGACAGAAACCTCAGTGTAGGAATGTATTTTATTCATAATAGTTCCATATGTAGAAAAACATAGAAGAGGCATTGTAATACATGTTTACTATAACAAACTGCCACTCATTCATAAACTGGCATCAAAATAACTTATTAAAAAGTGAATCTGTCCAATGTCAAATATCCCCTTTAGCGTTAGATATACAGAACAATTTTAAATATGTACACAAAGAACCAGCATCATCCTCTCCAGATTTACACTTTAAGGTTGACATTTACCATGAATACCTTTAAATCGGTAGCTTATTGGACCAAATTCACCCTTCCTTAGTCCACTGATATGAAATGTCTTATGTACATAATCAAAACCACCCATCATACCCCAAAACATTTCCACGCGCACCCATCAGGGCAACTGTGAGTTGTGATTCATGATGACTGACCGTAGAGCATTGTTAAGTTTGTCTGTTAGTATGCCAAATGGTAGGTCACCCCCGATTCATTTTTAAGCATAAGGTTGAGACCTCCTGGCTAGAAACAGTCTGGTTTCTAAAACACAGTGGAAACTTGATTAGCTTAATGAGTAAGGAAAACTACATGAGTAAATTCGGGCCCCGCCCCTGCTAATTTGTATTCGTATTTATTAGGATCTCCACTAGCTGCTGCCTAGGGGGGCAAAACAGGATTAAAACAATTCAAATCACAAAATATAAAAAAACAATACATCACACAACTACACATCTACAATATTACAATGCATGTGTGAGTAGAGTGCGTGTTAGCATATGCGCTCGTGTCTTCACAGTCCATGCTGTGCCATAAGGTGTTTATTCTGATACTAAAAAATAAAAAATAGATTTTACAACTCGCTTGAGTTACTTTGATGTGGAAGAGAGTTCCATGTAGTCAGCTGTCTGAACGGACAGTTTGGTGCTTCAACACGTCAATACCGCTCATAAAAGACAAGTAGGGACGCAGTCAATCTGTCCTCTACATTGAGCCAGGAGAGATTGACATGCATGTTATTGATATTAGCGCTCAGCGTACATTTAAGGGCCAGCCGTACTGCTCGGTTCTGGATCAACTGTAATTGGCCTATGTTCTTCTTTGTGGCACTTGACCATATGAGTGGGCAGTGGTGCAGGTGGGATAAAACTAGGGCTCATGTCCGGGGGATATACGTCTGGATGGTTCCTCTCGTGGTGGGTCTTGAGGTTGCGTATCCAGGCGAATCCTTTCCCACAGAGCTCACAGTGGAAGGGTTTCTCCCCTGTATGGACCCTCTGGTGCTTCTTCAGGTTGCCAGCCTCGGAGAACATCTTCCCACAGGTGTTGCATCTGAACGGCCTCTCCCCTGTGTGGGTCCTCAGGTGGATCTCTACTTTCTTGGGCCGGTTGAACGCCTTGCCGCAGAAGTTGCAGATGAACAGTTTCTCCCGGGCACTGGTCCTGTGGGGGACCTTGCCGCCCCTCGTCAGGGGGAAGCCAGTGTTGCCGCCGCCAGTGTTTCTGCCCCCGCCGCCGTGTGTCCACCCGTTCGCGTCGGAAGTCGACGGCATCGCAATGTCATTGGAGTGAGATTGTGATGGGGCGGCCATGTTGCCATGGTTACCCTGGAACCTGCCTCCTCCCCCAAACATTGCAGACATTCCACTGTCGCGACCCCACTTATCCAGAGGAGCCTTTCCATCCTCCTCCTCCGAGTCGACGTTCAGAACCTCCTCTCGGTTCCCCGGGAGATGGCGGTGGACGGTGACCGAAGCAGGAAGTGGACGGCGGTGCCCGGACTGAAAAGACGCAGCAGCCTCGGCGACTGTGCTGTATGAACAAGATGGCTGCCCAGCCCCAGCCGTCTCTGCCTGGTTGCTCTCATTAAAGAACGAGCCCAGCGGCCCCAGACCGTCCCCTCTGTCATCATCACCACTGTACCACAGTCCTGAGTGTTGGGGTTCACTGTCAGACTTAAGGAGAGGTGCCGAGCCACTGACCTCCACACGGTGCCTGTTCCTGGGGCCCTGCTGCTGCTCGGGGTGCTGAGGCTGGCTGAGCTGCTCTGGGCCATGGGCTGAAGTGGGTGGATGGGATGTGGAGTCCCCAGGGCCGGTTCTATTGCTGCCTCCACGAGGTCCACACTCCACCACTCCTGGACGAGAGAGGAAGGGAATGAGAGCAGGTTAATAGTTAACTCAAGTCAACGGTATGGCCAGGTTGAGTAATGTGAGAATGGAGTGTTGATGTTGATCAAATGCATGGGGTGAGTAATTGCAGTATCTGCAACACAGCAACCAAAGTTGAGACGGACTAACACACTCACCGTCCTCTCCGATCAGTGGTACGTCGTCTGCCTCCGCGTCTCCAAGGGGATCCTCCATCCTCTCCTCTTTGACCAACAGAGACTCAGGTTCCACAAGCTGCAGATCTGGCGACTGGAAGATCGAAAAGTCGGGAATTAACCGCATAAATATACACCACAACATGGTTGATAATGACCTACTGGTGACTGATGCAGCCAAGTGCTCAAAATGGTTCAAACGGGCCATTGTGTACTGTAGGACGATGCTATAATGGAATATAACGGTGAGCCAACAAGTAGATTTGTTTTCTTGAAGTGTGTAAGACCTTGACAACCAGTATTACAGTTTTGGTTTCTTGAACTTACCTTGTCTCGGATGGGGTTGGGATGCATCTGGGAACTGTTGTGATCATTACTGGCTCCAGGGCCTCCTGACCACATCCCCAGGTGATCTAGTTGTATGTCGTAGACACCACCTATGATAAAAAAACAAATAAACGTACTTGTAAAAGAAATTGCAGGTTGACTCGAGGTCACATTGGCCTAGATGAGCTTTGTCAGATTTCAATGACCAAAACAAAGGTGGGTCCCAATGACTGTATACAGTGAGTGTACAAAACATAAGGAACATGCTCTTTCCATGAGGCTGACCAGGTGAAAGCTATGATCCCTTATTGATGTGACCTGTTACACCCACTTCAATCTGTGTAGATGAAGGTAAGGAGACATGTTAAAGGAGGATTTTTTGTAAGCCTTCAGACAATTGAGACATGGATTGTGCCATTCAGAGGATGAATGGGCAAGACAAAATATTGAAGTGCCTTTGAACGGGGTATGGTAGTAGGTGCCAGGCGCAACGGTTTGAGTGTGTCAAGAACTGCAACGCTGCTGGGTTTTTCACACTCAACAGTTTCCTGTGTGTATCAAGAATGGTCCACCACCCAAAGGACATCCAGCCAACGGCATCCCAGTGGTCAAAAACGGGTCATTGATGAAAGAGGACAAAGGAGGCTGACACAAATTGTGCAGAGAAACAGATGGGCTATAGTTAGTCAACTGACAGTCCACTACAACATCGGTGCCCAAAGACCCATAAAAGAACGCACAACTCGTTGGTCCGTGACACGGATGGGGTATGGCAGCTGACGACCTTATAGAGTTCCACGTCTCTCAGCAAAATACAAGAAACTGTGGTTGCAGTGGGCTAAGGAACAAAAACACTGGACACGGGAGAATTGGAAAAACATTGCCTGGTTGGATGAATCCCGGTTCCTGCTGTTTCACACTGAGGGGAGGACTACGGTATGGAGAAAACCACGAGTACATGCATCCATCATGCCAGGTGTCAACAATACAGGCTGGAGGTGGTGTGGAGTGTGTTTTTATGGCACACATTGGTCCCCTTGATAAAAGCGGAGCAACGTTTGAATGCCACAGGATATCTGAACATCGTCGCCAATCAGGTGCATCCCTTCATGTCAGCAGTGTATCCATCTGTGAATAGATTGTTTTCCCAGCAGGATAATGCCACAAGGCTAGGATTGTCCAGAAATGGTTCCACGAACATGACAGTGAATTCAGCTTACTGCAGGAAGGTGTTCCTGTTTTGTACACTCAGTGTCGGTGGCCCCAATGATTGTATATGTGGCCCCAATGGGGGAAAAAAGTCAATATTACACAAGTTTTGATGGTTTTCCAGTAGGGCTGGGCATAAAACATAAAAATGTTGACTAACTTCTATAACGCAATTTTAATGTTTGATTAGTTACATTAAATTATTCAGTAACGACTAAAAAATTATGGCAATCAGCAGTTTTCTAACTGCCGATAAAAATGGATAACAGCTGAAAACTGCTAGCTAACTAACTTTCTAGCACAAGTCAACAACTACGGGTGGTCAAGGGTTTTGTTTAGAAAGGATACAGTGTGCCAAATTTTTTTAGGAGAACTTACCCAGCAGGTTAGGAGAATTAACATAGTAGGTTAGGAGAATTAGGTTAAGGTTAGGAAAACGGTCTCCAACCTTTTTTAGCATGAGCGACTTAGATTATTTTTTGGTAGCTTTCTTATTGGCACATTCTTCACTTCTCTACCCTGCAACCCCAGATCCTTGGTGTACAAGATGTGTTCTGTCAATATACCTTGTAAAATAATGGTTATTATAAACTAGGCAGTTCGAGCCCTGAATGCTGATTGGCTGACAGCTGCGGTATATCAGACCGTATTCCACGGGTATGACAAAACATTTATTTTTACTCTTCTAATTACGTTGGTAAACAGTTTATAATACCAATAAGGCACCTCGGGGGTTTGTGGTATATGACCAATATGCCACGGCTAAGGGCTGTGTCCAGGCACTCTGTGTTGCGTTGTGTGGTGCTTAAGCACAGCCCTCATCTGTGGTATATTGGCCATATGCCACAGACTGTCAGTTGTTTATTTAAGCAGTAAGGCCTAAGAGGCCCCATAAAATTGTTTTGTATTTTCCGGAATTCTTTTTTTTTCTTTCTCGTTTTGTTTATACTCTCAATATTACAATTATTCATAGAGAAACAACAAACATTTATGTTCTGAGTCCATGTCCCATCCCATCAGAAATAGAGACATACTAAGACAACGTTAGCATGTAAATTATACAATTATAAATTAGTGCAGGAAATTGATTAAAATCCTGGAAATGAATGCTGTAAATTAACAAATAACTATGCAAATGGTAACAATTGGTCGAGTACCAGAGTGAGGCTACAAAATAGGATTTTGATTCTATGTCATGTTCTACAAAAATGACTACTTTACTGTCAGTAGTCCTATTATTTTGGGATAAAGTTTGATAGAACAGTATAAAGCAATCAGAATGGACAAAGTCCATTAAAAACACTTGTTTTTTATGCACTACCCAGAAAGCATATTTAGAACTTGTATTATTCAGAACCGTCAAATATCGTCATACCGTCAAAAATAAAAACTATATTGATGATATTTTGGCCATGTCACCCAGACCTATTTTCCAGTGGTGTTTATTTATTTTTATCAGCACGGCAATCAAATAAACTAGTATCAGACATGGTATGCTATTACAGACAGTCTTCTTACCAGTTGATGAAGACGACCCTCTGAATTTCTCATTGGTGTTGATATGAACTCTGCTGTTGGGACGGCTGTTCATTGCGCTTTCCCGTAGCCTTCGTTCGGCGTAACCACGGGCCATCTTCAGCTCGAGAAGATTCAGCTTTCGCTTCAAACCTTTGTTCTCCCTTTGGCATTGTGACATTTGCAAACTTACAACCGCATAGTCGTCGTCTACCAGTTTGCAGATTTCTGCCACGGCTGCATTGGCCAATACCTCCATAATGGAAGCTAGCTGTGTCTGGAACGCAAGGCGACTCGACATTTTTGGACGCCTGGCTCGCGAGCACTAAAAGTCGAAAAATACAGTCTCATGCGATGTATATTTGATATATTTATTCACGCTCACTTCAAATATCGCCAAAGACGAAGTGATTAAACATAAATAGTAGACTAAAACCAGTCGTTTGCTAGCTCTGTAGCTTTAGTTTCTTCTTCTGTGCTACCAGTCTTTCGTCAGCAACAATAAAAAGATTTCCGGGTCACGGAAATTTTCAAAATAAAAGTTCCCCACGTAATAGTAGAAAAGTGTAATTAACCTGTATTTATTCACAATATATGAAACATAATTGTCTAAACATTAATGATTCATATTTTTTCATATTTGGGGACATTTGCATTAAATGTGGGTTTTAAAATATGTTCCAAGGTCAAATAAATTCCCCCGATACAATACATTGTATGTGAAATACATATTGGCTTAGAGAGAACTATTCTAGTTGCCGACATAAAAGTGGGGTTGGGATTACTCAGCAGTGTCTGTAGAATATGGTGTAATTTCAATATGCCCAGCAACACTTTCTACTCCACCCACTCCATTGGTCCCAATGCAATACACTATAGGCCCATAAATTACATATTGGCTAATACAGAGAGAACTATTCTATGTGCCAAAGTAAAAGTGGGGTTGGGATAACTCTCCATGGTCTGCAGAATCTACACTGCTCAAAAAAATAAAGGGAACACTTAAACAACACAATGTAACTCCAAGTCAATCACACTTCTGTGAAATCAAACTGTCCACTTAGGAAGCAACACTGATTGACAATAAATTTCACATGCTGTTGTGCAAATGGAATAGACAAAAGGTGGAAATTATAGGCAATTAGCAAGACACCCCAATAAAGGAGTGGTTCCTGCAGGTGGTGACCAAGACCACTTCTCAGTTCCTATGCTTCCTGCTGATGTTTGGTCACTTTTGAATGCTGGCGGTGCTTTCACTCTAGTGGTAGCATGAGCGGAGTGTACAACCCACACAAGTGGCTCAGGTAGTGCAGCTCAGCCAGGATGGCACATCAATGCGAGCTGTGGCAGAAGGTTTGCTGTGTCTGTCAGCGTAGTATCCAGAGCATGGAGGCGCTACCAGGAGACAGGCCAGTACATCAGGAGACGTGGAGGAGGCCGTAGGGGGCAACAACCCAGCAGCAGGACCGCTACCTCCGCCTTTGTGCAAGGAGGAGCACTGCCAGAGCCCTGCAAAATGACCTCCAGCAGGCCACAATGTGCATGTGTCTGCTCAAACGGTCAGAAACAGACTCCATGAGGGCGGTATGAGGCCCGACGTCCACAGGTGGGGTTGTGCTTCCAGCCCAACACCGTGCAGGATGTTTGGCATTTGCCAGAGAACACCAAGATTGGCAAATTCGCCACTGGCGCCCTGTGCTCTTCACAGATGAAAGCAGGTTCACACGCACATGTGACAGACGTGACAGAGTCTGGAGACGCCGTGGAGAATGTTCTGCTGCCTGCAACATCCTCCAGCATGACCGGTTTGGCGGTGGGTTCAGTCATGGTGTGGGGTGGCATTTCTTTGTGGGGCCGCACAGCCCTCCATGTGCTCGCCAGAGTAGCCTGACTGCCATTAGGTACCGAGATGAGATCCTCAGACCCCTTGTGAGACCATATGCTGACACATGCACATTTGTGGCCCGCTGGAGGTCATTTTGCGGGCTCTGGCAGTGCTCCTCCTTGCACAAAGGCGGAGGTAGCGGTCCTGCTGCTGGGTTGTTGCCCTCCTACGGCCTCCTTCACGTCTCCTGATGTACTGGCCTGTCTCCTGGTAGCGCCTCCATGCTCTGGACACTACGCTGACAGACACAGCAAACCTTCTTGCCACAGCTCGCATTGATGTGCCATCCTGGATGAGCTGCACTACCTGAGCCACTTGTGTGGGTTGTAGACTCCGTCTCATGCTACCACTAGAGTGAAAAGCACCGCCAGCATTCAAAAGTGACCAAAACCATCAGCAGGAGCATAGGAACTGAGAAGTGGTCTGTGGTCACCACCTGCAGAACCACTCTTTTATTGGGGGTGTCTTGCTAATTGCCTATAATTTCCACCTTTTTTCTATTCCATTTGCACAACAGCATGTGAAATTTATTGTCAATCAGTGTTGCTTCCTAAGTGGACAGTTTGATTTCACAGAAGTGTGATTGACTTGGAGTTACATTGTGTTGTTTAAGTGTTCCCTTTATTTTTTTGAGCAGTGTATATATGGTGTTATTTTATGGGGACTGAGGTGTAAATACCCAGCAACACTTTCTACTCCACCCACTCCATTCACTGCAATGCAATACACTGTAGGCCTATAGGTGAGATTAGTTTAAGACACAATGTAAACAATTATGGACTAGCATACCTGTAAACCAGGGTTTTCCAGTTTCCCAAACTCGGTCCTGGAGCTCCCATTGGGTGTACATTTTAGATTTTTGCCCTGGCACTACACAGCTGATTCAAATAATAAAAGCTTGATAATGAGTTGGTTATTTGAATCAGCTGTATAGTGTTAGGGTAAAAAACAAAACGTGCACCCAGGGGGGGACAGGACCAAGTTTGGGAAATCCTGCTGTTAACGACCTATATAGTTTAACCTAATGATGATGAGCCATTTGCGCCTTTTACACATGTAAATCAGTGCCCCAAAAAAATGCATATGGCCTGCCTGACAAATAACTTCAATTTACTTTAAATGGAGCCAATCGACACTATACGATACAAATATCAAATCAAATATTGCACTGTATAGGCAGAACAATCTATAGCGTGTCCATAAAACCGGGCTCCAGTCTATTCACTAGAGTCCCTAGAATACAAAACAGCCAATCCTCTCTTCAAGCCTCTTCCTTCAAGTAAACAGATGAGGTCCACCAAGGCCAGATGAGAAAGGCTTGGTAACAGCCAGTGTCGATTTTAGCAGGTAAATCTTGGTGGGGCAATAAAAAAAATGTGGGATGCGTACCAGCAAAGCCACTACACCCCACAAAACTAAACAATTCAATAATTGCACTATAACGGTGACAAACGGTGCCCACAAACTGTTAGGGCCTACATAAAGCTGTCCCAACAGCCGTCCCAACTCCCAACACCTTACCACTGCTACATCTGGCTATCAGCTGAGCCTTGTCTGGCAGCAAAACAGCTAATTCAGCCTCATTTACTGCCTTTAAAAAAAACAAAGCTGAAATTGCTGACTTGCGTAAACAAATGTGGTTTCTACTGACAATTGAGATGTACAAACTATGGCATAAGGGGACGACAAGCGGATAAGAGGCTAATCCATAATATCAATTAAGACATTAATGAGCGAGCTAGGACGGATGTACTCAACTATAACTATTTGAAAAGTTGCATATCACAGGGGCTATTCGATGCTAATGCAGAACCCCACATGATGTTTTTGTGCTGGTCAAGGGCAGTCAGGTCTGGAGAGAACCAAGGGCTATATCTGTTCCTGGTTCTAAATTTCTTGAATGGGGCATGCTTATTTAAGATGGTGAGGAAGGCATTWAAAAAAAATAAMCAGGCATCCTYTACTGACGGGATGAKRTCAATATCCTTCCAGGATACCCGGGCCAGGTCGATTAGAAAGGCCTGCTCGCTGAAGTGTTTCAGGGAGCGTTTGACAGTGATGAGTGGAGGTCGTTTGACCGCTGACCCATTACGGATGCAGGCAATGAGGCAGTGATCGCTGAGATCTTGGTTGAAAACAGCAGAGGTGTATTTGGATGGCAAGTTAGAATGATATCTATGAGGGTGCCCGTGTTTATGGATTTGGGGTTGTACCTGGTGGGTTCATTGATCATTTGTGTGAGATTGAGGGCATCAAGCTTAGATTGTAGGATGGCCGGGGTGTTAAGCATGTTCCAGTTTGGGTCACCTAGCAGCACGAGCTCTGAAGATAGATGGGGGGCAATCAATTCACATATGGTGTCCAGGGCACAGCTGGGGGCAGAGGCTGGTCTATAGCAAGCGGCAACGGTGAGAGACTTGTTTCTGGAAAGGTGGATTTTTAAAAGTAGAAGCTCGAATTGTTTGGATACAGACCTGGATAGTATGACAGAACTCTACAGGCTATCTCTGCAGTAGATTGCAACACCGCCCCCTTTGGCAGTTCTATCTTGTCGGAAAATGTTATAGTTAGGGATGGAAATTTCAGGGTTTTTGGTGGTCTTCCTAAGCCAGGATTCAGACACAGCTAGGACATCCGGGTTGGCAGAGTGTTCTAAAGCAGTGAATAAAACAAACTTAGAGATGAGGCTTTTAATGTTAACATGCATGAAACCAAGGCTTTTACGGTTACAGAAGTCAACAAATGAGAGCACCTGGGGAATAGGAGTGGAGCTAGGCACTGCAGGGCCTGGAATAACCTCTACATCACCAGAGGAACAGAGGAGGAGTAGGATAAGGGTACGGCTAAAGGCTAAAGAACTGGTCGTCTAGACCTGTAGGGAACAGAGAGTAAAAGGAGCAGGTATCTGTGCGAAATAGAATAGATTCCTGGCATAATGTACAGACAAAGGTATGGTAGGATGTGAGTACATTGGAGGTAAACCTAGGCATTGAGTAATGATGAGAGAGATATTGTTTCTAGAGACGTTTAAACCAGGTGATGTCACCGCATATGTGGAAGGTGGAACTAAATGGTTGGTTAAGGCATATTGAGCAGGGCTAGAGGCTCTACAGTGAAATAAGACAATAATCACTAACCAGGACAGTAATAGACAAGGCATATTGATATTAGGGAGAGGCATGCATAGCCGAGTGATCATAGGGGTCCAGTGAGTGGTTGGGCTGGCTGGAGACACGGCGATTCAGACAGCTAGCAGGCCCGGGGATAGCAAGCTAGCAGAAGGGCCTTAGAAGGACATTGCAACAGAGGAAAGTCTGTTTTATTCTCCTCGTGCGGTGACGTCGATAGACCAGTCGTGATGGATTAGTTGGATTCCGAATAGCAGAGGGGTCCATTTACTACACAACATACACTTATTATTACTTTCTTAGCTGCAGTATACATACTGTATCTCCCTGACATATTAGATCATTTATGCAGCAGCATACAATACATTTTTGGACTCACCTTGTTGTGCTGTGCTCACTTGAACAGGAAGGTGGCGTGGCGGTCCTCCGTGGGCAAATTTTGTCATCAAACTTTGTCATCAAAGTCTGCCATTCTCTGTATTTATGGTGCTTTCAACAACTGGGAACTTGAGGGGATAAAAAATCATGATGACGTCAGTGATCTTCAGGTCGTAGCGCTAGAAAGAGGCCAGAGTTCCCGATTTAGAATTCTGAGTTGGATGAAAGTTCTAAACGTATTTTCCCAGTCGTAGCTCGTTTTTCCAAGTTCCCTGTTGTCTTGAATTCACTAAAGTCAGATTTTGCACTTCTGAGTTAAGTTGTTTTGAGCGCGGCACAAATCATGCTTCACTGACAGCATGACCAATGTTGAATGTTTATCATTTTAAACTAGGAAAAAATACCCTTAACCTTAGACTTGGGACCACACAGACACTCCACTGAATAGCAGGCTAATGATTGCTTTGCAATGCTTGCAGTTTGCCACTGATTCCTTCCAAACCACTTATTGTTGAATTTGCGATTTCCAACTTGTTGTGAAATGTTTATGTCCAATGGCTGATGAGCACCGATATGTTATATCTATAATTTCTCTTCATATAACAAGGATTAAAAAGGATTTGCCGGTAGATTATCGACTTGATTCATGATGATGACTGCTAGCTAAGAGTTTGAAAGTATGATGTTGACATGATCAGTCCAACCAAAGCTACTGTAGATATGTGATTTGACATTTTATGTGGCTAATGACCTTGAGCCTTCTTGGATGGGTACTTTAATGTAACTCTATGGCAGCACCCAAAAGGCTTGAATTTTCGAGCTCTACCCTTAGACTTGGCGGTGATGTAGTGTCCCCATGAGTGACAGAACACTGAGCCAATCACGGCGCAACGCTCCGTATTTTTTGCTGGCTTGCCCCACCACAGAAAGCACTGAGCTAGGCTGAAACACCTGCATTTTGGAGTCCCCTAACTCAAGAAAACAAAAAAAGGGAGTTCTCGTTTGTATGCGGGATTTTCTCAATATAGGGGGTGCTGTTTCAACGTTAGCATTTATCGTCTCCAAATTAAACTGCCTCATACTCAATTCTCGTACAATATGCATATTATTATTACTATTGGATAGAAAACAATCTCTAGTTTCTAAAACCGTTTGAATTATGTCTGTGGGTGAACCAGAACTCTTTCTAGAGCGAAACTCATGACAGGACATGCGAAGCTCTGAAAAATAGTCTCTGATCTCGGATCAGTTGAAAACTCTGTGTGTGCCCTATGGCTTGACATGAACTGCACCCGCCTTCCCCTGGATGTCAGTAACCAATGAGAAGTGGAATGGTGTCTCTACGTGTTTGTCAGAGTTTATAAAAGGGAGTGGAGTGAGATGACCCTTCCTTTTGACGCTCGCCAGGACGCAAGGGAGGACATCAGAATCGCATGCTCAAAAGCTCTCGTTATTGATCAAAGATCTATCCGTCTGTGATTTAGTTCGATATAGGTGTTAGAAACATCATAACGAAGTTATTTGAAACCGATTTATATCAGTTCATGCGAGTATATTGCTATTTTTCTGAATTTCCTTAGTATTGCGTTTGACGATTTGGGCATGTGTGTGCCGTGAAGCTATCGTTAGCTGCTAGTTCTGAAGTTGAGGAGGTCGTTTTACAACAAAGCAACGATACTTTTGGACAAAGGACACATTGCCCAAGATACTGATGGAAGCTCGTCCAAAAGTAAGAGTTATTTATGATTTTATTCCGTATTTATGTGGAAAAATTTAAACGCAGTTGTCGGCCATTTTTTGCGGCACTAGTCTGGCTGTAACTCACAATGTATGTCTTGTAACGTTAATTTTAAAAATCTAAATCAGCGGTTGCATTAATAACCAATGCATCTTTCATTAGCTGTCCAACCTGTATTTTTTTAGTCAATCTAATCGATAAATAATCGTAATCATAGGTGCCTTTCCAAGATGGCGCCGGCCCAAATGCATGCCATGTTTTGACAGATTACATTGCATAACCAAGATTTTTGATGCTAAATATGCACATTTTCGAACAAACTCTATATGCATTATGTAATATGATGTTACAGGACTGTCATCTGAAGAATTCTGAGAAGGTTAGTGAAAAAATTAATATATTTTGGTGGCGATAACGTTATCGCCCCCTTTGCCTTGATTTCATGCTGGGGTGATGTTAGCTCATGTGGTATGCTAATATAACGATATATTGTGTTTTCGCTGTAAAACACTTAGAAAATCTGAAATATTGTCTGGATTCACAAGATCTGTGTCTTTCGATTGCTGTAGGCTGTGTATTTTTCTGAAATGTTTTAGGATGAGTAGTTTGGTAATTGACGTCGGTCTCTGTAATTATTCCGGCTGCTTCCAACGCTATTTCAGATTGTAGCTGCAATGTACAACTGTGATTTATACCTGAAAAATGCACATTTTTCTAAAAGAAAATATCCTATACCATAAATATGTTATCAGACTGTCATCTTATGAAGTTGTTTCTTGGTTAGTGGCTATATATATCTTTATTTAGTCGAATTAGTGATAGCTACTGATGCAGGAAAAAAATGGTGGAGCTAACGTGGTTAGCTAATAGATTTACATATTGTGTCTTCCCTGTAAAACATTTTAAAAATCTGAAATGATGGCTGGATTCACAAGATCTGTATCTTTCATCTGGTGTCTTGGACTTGTGATTTAATGATATTTAGATGCTTGTATTTACTTGTGACGCTATGCTAGGCTATGCTAGTCAGCTTTTTTACTGTGGGGGGTGCTCCCGGATCCGGGATGAGTACCAACTAAATTATATATATATTGTTTTCATTGTTTGCAAACTGATATGTGACCGTTATTAATGCCAAAATAACATGCAAAACAGGCTATTAGATCAGTGAACGCATGTTGGTTGAGTCTAAGTCATAGATCTGCACTTTTGTACTGGCACACTGCTGACTGACTAATTCAGGACTATGTCAAAATAACAAAACAATAAATTAACTCATTTAGCTTAGTCTTTGTTTGATACCAGTGTGAAATAAAACACCATTCCATACCAGACTTGCACTATAATTTAGGCGCAGAATTCCTACTAGTGTAAGAAGCTAACTGCTTCAAATAAACAATGGAAACAATGTGACCAGTAGATGGGGTGTTAACTGACTGGCATACCTGTACATTTCCTACATTATCCTATTGATGATGAGCAGGCTGCAGACTTTACATTTAAATCAGCCCAAGGCCAGCCTTATGTGTCAAAACATGCATCAGGTCAAGCATTTTGGCTAGACAACAAATTTATTTAAAAAAAATTTGAGTCAGTACCCTAGTAAGTTGATGCTGCTATAGGTTAGTTTAACCCCAATCATGCCTATAGCCTATCAACGGTTGTCACGGAGGTTAAAGTATCTAGTGAATAGACTGGACCCTGCTTTTATGGACATAGTTTTTATTTTACAGTGCAATTTGTACAGTAAGACTTTTTTTTTTAAACGTTACATTTCAAAATTGCATCCTTGAACAATCGCACCAGTAAATTAACAAGAATCATACCATCAAAATAATGATTTATTTTTCTATATTGTCATTTACATTTCTTACCAGTAGGCTATTATGTTCTTCACATTAATTTACTTAAGCTCCAACCATTTTTTCAATGTGCTCGACCTTATAAGAATCTTTATCTTATTTAAAGAGGTAAATATCTTTAGTTAAGATTTTCCCCCATGTAATTACATTTTTTATGCACTATGCAAAGCTGCAGTTGCTGCCGTGATGCTCAGCAGTCTCGTGTGTAAAATTAAATAAGTACTTCCGGGTCACAGAAATTCGGAAAATTGTCAAATAAAAGTCCCCCATGTAATAGTAGATGTGTAATGACCTTTTATTTTTTCATGATATATGAAACATGATTGTCTAAACATGAATGATTTATATTTTTTCATATTTAAGTGACATTTGCATTAAATGTGGGTTTTAAAATATGTTCCAGGGTCAAATAAATTCCCCCGATACAATATATTGTAAAATACATATTGGCTTATAGAGAGAACTATTCTAGGTGCCGACGTAAAAGTGGGGTTGGGATTACTCAGCAGGGTCTGTAGAATCTATATATACAGTGTTATTTAATGGGGGACTCTGGTCTAAATACTCAGCAACACTTTCTACTCCACCCACTCCATAGCCCCCAATGCAATACACTGTAGGTCTATACATTACATGTTGGCTTATAGAGAAGAAAACGATTCTATGTGCCAATGCAAAAGTGGCGTTGGGCATACTAATGTAATTCATAGGCCTACAGTGTATTGTATTGGGGGCTTTGGAGTGGGTGGAGTAGAAAGGGTTGCTGAGGATTTAGACTAGAGACCTCCATTAAATAGCACCATATATATATACACTGAGTGTACATGACTGAGTGTATATAACATAGACTGACCAGGTGAATCCAGGTGAAAGCTATGATCCCTTGCTGATGTCACTTCTTAAATCCACTTCAATCAGTGTAGATGAAGGGAAGGAGACAGGTTAAAGAAGGACTTTTAAGTATTGAGACAATTGAGACATGGATTGTGTATGTGTGCCATTCAAGACAAAAGTTTTAAGTTCCTTTGAACAGGGTATGGTAGTAGGTTCCAGTTTCCCATGTATATCAAGAATAGCGCACCACCCAAAGGGTGGCCTGTGTTGGAGTCAACATAGGCCAGCATCCCCGTGGAACACTTTCTACACCTTGTACATTCCATGCCCTGACAAATTGGGACTGTTCTGAAAGCAAAGGGGGGTGGGGGTGCAACTCAACATTAGGAAGGTGTTCTTAATGTTTTGTACACATTCTAAAGACCCTACTCTGTGCTGGTGGTCATTTCCAGTGGTGGAAAGAATACAGTAAATTACCTAAAAAAATTGCTGAGACGGTTGGCTTAGATCGAAGGAAGCTAAGGCCAATTTGAATTAATATATGGTCAATATACCACGGATAATTCTTCGTTCATAACTAAGTGGGAAGTGGGAATTTACCAGTTGTGAAGTCGTAAATACCAGTTGTGTAACGGAAGCCTTGTGTAACAGGGATCGGACCAAGACGCAGCGTAGCTCGTGCTCAACATGATTTTAATAAACAAGACGAAACTGTGAACACTTACAAAATAACAAAAGTGGCTTACCGATACAGCCCTATCTGGTGCAGAGAAAACACAGAGACAGGAAACAACCACCCACAAAATCCCAACACAAAACAAGCCACCTATATATGATTCCCAATCAGAGACAACACAAAACATCTGCCTCTGATTGAGAACCATATTAGGCCAAACATAGAAACAGACAAACTAGACACACAACATAGAATGCCCACCCAGCTCACATCCTGACCAACACTAAAACAAGCAAAACACATAAGAACTATGGTCAGGACGTGACAAGTTGGATGCATTCACGTGCTTTGAACTTGTTGAAAAAGGCAGATTGGCTAATGCCAAGCATGCGTAAACTATAAACTAAAAGTACAGCTATCATGCTTGTAAACTAATTTTTGTGTTGAAAACCCATATTAATAGATTGCTTTTTATAAATAATGTTTTGTTGTTGCATTTACCAGCCCAGAATGCTATTATCGAGGTAATTTCCTTAGTAGGTAATGTCAGAGGTCAGCATGTGGGAGAAGTGGGAGCTCAGTTACTAGTAATTCCAGTAGTTAGCAGTTCAAGTGGATTTTTCCCAGTCGTATGTGGTAAATTCCCTATTGGTTACAAACGCAACATAAAAGCTGTTCTTATGCATGACACAATGTGGAGTGCCTGGATACAGTCCTTAGCCGTGGTATATTGGCCATATACCACAAACCTCCAAGGTGCATTATTGCTATTATAAACTGGTTACCAACGTAATTAGAGCAGTAAAAATAAATGCTTTGTCATAACCGTGGTATATGGTCTGATATACCACGGCTGTCAGTCAATCAGCATTCAGGGCTCGAACCATCCAGTTTATATATATAACAAACCACCCAGTTTATATATATAACAAACAGGTAAGTAAAAAGTCAAAATACACTATATATACACAAAAGTATGTGGACATCCCTTCAAATTATCATCTATTTCAGCCACACCCGTTGCTGACAGGTGTATAAAATCGAGCACACAGCCATAGACAAACATTGGCCGTAGAATGGCCTTACTGAAGAGCTCAGTGACCTTCAACGTGGCACCGTCATAGGATGCCACCTTTCCAACAAGTCAGTTTGTCAACTCTAAGTGCAGTTATTGTGAGGTGGAGATGTCTATGAGCAACACCGACTCAGCCGCGAAGTGGTAGGCCACACAAGCTCACAGAACGGGACCATCGAGTGCTGAAGTGCGTAAAAATTGTCTGTCCACAGTTGCAACACTCCCTACCGAGTTCCAAACTGCCTCTGGAAGCAACGTCAGCACAAGAACGGTTTCTCCGCTTCTTCATGAAATGGGTTTCCATGACCGAGCAGCCGCACAGAAGCCTAAGACTACCATGCACAATGCCAAGCTGGAATGGTATAAGGCTCGCCGCCATTGAAACTCGTTCCTTGGCGTGATGAATCACGCTTCAACATCTGGCAGTCCGACGGATGAATCTGGGTTTGGCGGATGCCAGGAGAACGCTACCTGCCCCAATGCATAGTGCCAACTGTAAAGTTTGGTGGAGGAGGAATCATTTTCTAGGGCTTTTTTTCATGGTTTGGGCTAGGCCTCTTAGTTTCAGTGAAGGGAAATCTTAACGCTACAGCATACAATGACATTCAAGACGATTTTGTGCTTCCAACTTTGTGGCAACAGTTTGGGGAAGGCCCTTTCCTGTTTAAGCATGTCAATGCCCCTGTGTACAAACACAGTTTGTTGAGATCGGTGTGGAAGAACTTGACTGGCCTGCACAGAGCCCTGATTTCAACGTCATCAAACACCTTTGGGATGAATTGGAATGCCGACTGCGAGCCGGCCCCAATCACCCAACATCAGTGCTCGACCTCATGAATGCTCCTGTCTGAATGGAAGCAAGTCCCTGCAGCAATGTTCAAATGTCTAGCGGAAAAGCCTTCCCAGAAGAGTGGAGACTGTTATAGCAGCAAAGGGGGGACCAAATCCATATTAATGCCCATGATTTTGGAATGAGATGTTGGACGAGCAGGTATCCACATACTTTTGGTCATGTAGTGTATCAAAAGGACAACATGGTTCCTAATTTATTAACAGATTTGATCACATTGTTTTAGTACATAAAGGAACAGGTACAACCTGATTATGCCCAATAATGTTAGGGGGTGTTATAAATATATTATAAAAAAGAGGGTATAGAACATAGGAAAAAACAAATTCAGAGGGGAGATATAGTTACATTTCAATAAAATGACCGTGTTTTGGCTATGCCAGCACACCAAACAACACATCTGTATAATCTGAGAATGTTAGCATACCCAGATGCTCAACTGAGGGGCTTAGTAATAAAACAAAAAAAACTCTTACTCCAAGACACACCACATGATAATTATAATTCAGTATGTCAGGTAAAAAATGGTTCCCAGATAACCCCATGTGTACATCTCAAGCCACACTGCTACGATTTCTTCCCATTGTGGACACTCCTATGTCTGGTAAGGTTAGTCAGGAAGGAGAAGCTCTTGTAACATAGTTTGCACTTGAAGGGCCTGTCCTTGGTGTGAACGGTCTGGTGTCTCTTCACATAGTTTGCCTCAGCAAAGCGCGTCCCACAATTAGGGCAGGCGTACGGCTTGTCGGCTTCCGTCCTAATACTCGGCCTCCCACGTTGTGACCCAATGACACCAGAGGAGGTAGAAGCAGGAGCCACCACCCTCAGGTGGTTACTCTTTAAGCTCCCTCCTTGACCTCTAGCCATTGTTTGGGTGTTGTTGGGATTGTGTGCTGTGTGCTGTGTTATAGGYTAGGTACCTCTCGTGGTGAACGCCCATCCTGACCATGTCTGTATTCGTGGGGTAACCATGAGGTAACTGAGGAAGGCTAGACCCAGACCTTTTATGAACCCAGTCACCAGGCATTAGACGAGACCCTGAAGGAGAAGACAGSCTTCCTGATAGACTACCACCCGGGGTGTCGCCCACTACTCTCTGTTAAGGCTGAAGCCCAGGGTGACCTGCTCTGTTCATCATGGATACTGTGGTGTTTGTATCATAGGAACAGGAGGGTCTATCTCTATCAGCCCCAGGCCCTGCTCCATCCCTGCACTGAGACTGTGAAGAGAAGGGTCTGGGCTGCAGACTGGAGCCTCTGTCTCTCTGATGACCACCAGGACTGAGGTTGTTCAGTCCACCTGTCCACTGGTTGTGTTCTGTGTGGTGGTGGAGTCTCTGTCCCGGATCCGACTCGGGAAGGAAGAGCGACGGCTCTGATCCAGGGTCCTGATCCGGGGCCAGGGTTTGTGACAAGCCGATTTAGAGGTCCAGTCTCTCCCGCCAGCAACACCGGATATCAGCAGGTCCTCATGGCCTGCAGACTGTAATAACAAATTGAACAGAAAAGTATAAAGGTTTATATWAGAAACTCTTTGCTGTACACACAGAAACATGACATTAAAAAATGATAACCAGTCAAGCCCATCTCTGACACTGATTCAAGTACCTAACAATATAGAGCGATTGGAGAGTATTATAAAAACATTTCCATATATGTGATGATTCCAGAATTAAATACATTTTGGTTCGACTGAGATAAGGGAAGTCCACGCAATGATACAAAAAAAACAAGGGGGTCAGCAGAGTAMATTTTGTATTTAATTTCAATAAAATGGTCAAACACTCACATAACGTGAAGTACAGTATGTTTATTGCACAAAATGATACGTGACAAGTACAATAACTTTTCTCACTATGGTAACACCCTTTCTGTAAATCTGGTACCCTCGCTTTGATAAAATGTATTTTAGAATACTTTGGAAAAGATTCAACATTACACACATCTTCATGTGAAGTAAACATGAATTAAGGCACTATCATTTCCTCATTATAAAACACCAGCATCACCCTACAAGACATAGTTGTCACTTTTCATCAGTGAAGCATTTTTACAGACACCATCAGCATATCATCATACTCATTCTTTCCTCAGTTCACCTCATCCACTTCCCTACTACATCCTAAACCAGCAGAATGAATTACAAACTAACTAGTACTACATTACATGTCACTATATATGTGCATTTTCTGCTGGTGCATCCTGAGGTAGCTCCTCTCTGAGAACCTCTTCTCGCAGTGGTTACAGGTGCTCTCCAGTGTGGACCTTCAGGTGCATCTTCAGCTGGTCCTGGCGGGAGAACCTCTTCTCACACTGGGGGCAGCTGTAGGGTTTCTCCCCTGTGTGGACCCTCTTGTGCCTCTTCAGGTGGTGCTGGTGGGAGAACCTTTTCTCACACAGGTGGCAGCCAAAAGGTTTCTCCCCTGTGTGCATCCTCTGGTGGATCTCCATCTGTTTGGGGAAATTGAAGGCTTTCCCACAGAATGAACACGGGAAGCGCTTCTCTTTGCCACCGGATCTACTGATAGCGTTACTACTACTGTCATTTGTCAATAGGCTTGTGTAGCCATTTAGTATTGAGGCACTGGCATTGTCTGAGGTCTGGTTTAACATCAGGAGAGTGTGAGGAGGACGAATGCCAGGGAATGTCTGTGTTGTCGCAGGGTCCATGTTCCAGTTGATAGATCCTATAGAAGGCAGGCTGAAGGCAGCATCTGTTAGGGGGTTAACCTGAGGCGCCATCAGTCTCTCTGAATCACAACTATAGGAGCAGGACGGAGCATCGCTAAACGAGTCTGTGGCTGTTCTCTCCCGCCTCATACCAACACCACCCCGTCCATGCAGACCTAATCTACGCCTCGCCCTGGTCTCAGCCAGTCTGTTGTCGTGGAGACTAAGTTCAGTTGTTGTTTTGTGTTCCACTGTCTGTTTCTGGTTGTGGCTAAGAGTGTTGTTCCCCAGCCCAGAGTTGAGGACGCTGTCCCATCCACTGACCTCCACTATRTCGCCGCTGGTCCTGTCTTGCTCAGTAATGTTGTCGTCCCCGGGGCCCTTGGCTGCACCCGTCTGGGTCTGGGAATGCAAGATGGCCGCCCAGTCTCTGTTAGCCTCCAGCCAACCACCTGCAGGAAGAGGTTACAAAATCGACTTTACAAACATGGCAGAGAAAACTATTTTGGGGGGGTCAATTACCTGGTCAAGTTCATACATTATAATATRTGTTTTTGTATGTAAACATAAACTGTTTTGATTTCATTTTATGAACGTAGAAATAATAATAGCCAGGCGCATCACTATTCCCATTGAAGATCTATTACTGTATGTAGGCTGTATGTATTTCTCTCTTACCTTGCTCCCCCATCTTTAATCCACTCAGCCGATCAATGCTCTCTGATCCGTCTTCTATTGTCTCCTCTTTGACCAGCAGCAGATCAGGCTTCCCATCCTCCATGTCTACTGACTGTAAGAGATACAGAGTGAGAGGATATTGGATCAAGAAATCTGATATGAGCACCCTGCTATGGAGCATCTTCTGATTGGGCAATGAGGGATTGCTATGAGTACTATGCAAACATGTTAGTAGATTTTATACWATGCAAAAATGCCGATCTAATATCTTTCCATATAATCTTATTCATTATGATTTAAAARGCTAAACTGATCCTAGATCAGCACTCCTACTCTGAGARGCTTTGAGGATACAGACCCTGACCTAATACCATACAGACAGTAGTTTACWGTGGGCTCACCTCAGTGAGACTGTGTGTGGTCCTGTGCTGSCCAGCTGGTTCCTCTGTGGGTTCAGGAGGAGGTGYAGTCTGGTTGTCCTCCATGACCATGGTCCCCTCAGGGTTCCCCAGACCCTCCTCACAACCCTCCTCCTTCACCAGCAGCACCTCTGGACCCTCCTACTCATGGAAGAGACAGGTGATACAGATTACACAGACATACACTCCCYCAGGTACGTATACACACAGATAATAAACACACTTTCAACATCGTGTTTACCCATCATCACTACGTTTGAGTCCTATACTGTAGTTACAGAATGACTTAATTGTTGTTAAACCCATCATGGTGGACATAAATACACTACCGTTCAAAAGTTTGGGGTCACTTAGAAATGTCCTTGTTTTTGAAAATAAAGCAMATTTTTTGTCCATTAAAATAACCACAAATTTATCAGAAATACAGTGTAGACATTAATGTAGTAAATTACTATTGCAGCTGGAAACGGCAGATTTTTTATGGAATATCTACATAGGCGTACAGAGGCCCATTTTCAGCAACCATCACTCCTGTGTTCCAATGGCAAGTTGTGTTAGCTAATYCAAGTTTATCATTTTAAAAGAGTAATTGACCATTAGAAAACCCTTTTGCAATTGTTAGCMCAACTGAAAACTGTTTTRMTGATTAAAGAAGCAATAAAACTGGCCKTCTTTAGACTAGTTGAGTATCTGGARCATCAGCATTTGTGGGTTYGATTACAGGCTCAAAATGGCCAGAAACAAAGTACCTTCWTTGAAACTCGTCAGTCTATTCTTGTTCTGAGAAATGAAGGCTATTCCATGCGAATAATTGCCAAAAAACTAAAGATCTCATACAGCGCTGTGTACTACTCCCTTCACAGAACAGCGCAAACAGTCTCTAACCAGAATAGAAAGAGAAGTGGGAGGCCCCGGTAAACAACCGAGCAAGAGGACAAGTACATTAGTGTATAGTTTTAGAAACAGACGCCTCACAAGTCCTCAACTGGCAGCTTCATTAAATAGTACCCGCAAAACACCAGTCTCAATGTCAACAGTGAAGAGGCGACTTCGGGATGCTGGCCTTCTAGGCAGAGTTCCTCTGTCCAGTGACTGTGTTCTTTTGCCCATCTTAAATATTTTATTTTTATTGGCCAGTCTGAGATATGGCTTTTTCTTTGCAACTCTGCCTAGAAGGCCAGCATCCCGGAGTCGCCTCTTCACTGTTGACGTTGAGCTGTCGGGTGTATGMAAAATAGGGTGAGATCAGATGTGATGTATACTGAAGAGAGTCTCAATGAAACTTTTAGAATGAAAAGTCCCATGTTGTGTTTATTAACCATCCATATGAAAATCACAAATACACGTCTCAACCAAAAATCTGCATGAACTTGATAAACTGCATACATTTTCTCATTAAAAGTGTATTGGGGAAAAAAATTAAGCAAAAAAAATTCTGTAGTTGAATGGAAGTAATGAAACAGGCATTGTGAACATCTTATAGGCTACACAGTACAAACACAATGTGTAACAGACGTTTTATGCTTATAAACTGAACAAATAAATAAAAAWCGCACCATGCAACTATTTCACYGAGTTACAGTTCACATAAGGAAATCAGCCTATTGAAATAAATGCATTACGCCYTAATCTATGGATTTCAAATGAATGGGGTGCCAGGGRAGCCAGGCCCAGACAGTCAGAATGAGTTTTTCCCAACAAAAGGGCTTTATTACAGACAGAAATACTCAGTTTCATCAGCTTTCCGGATGGCTGGTCTCAGACGATCCCGCAGATTAATTAGCCAGATGTGGAGGTCCTGGGCTGGCATGGTAATACATGGTCTGTGGTTGTGAGGCCAGTTGTACTGTCAAATTCTCTAAAATGACGTTCGAGACAGCTTATGGTAGAGAAATTAACATTTGATTCTCTAGCAACAGTTCTGGTGGACATTCCTGCAGTCAGCATGGCAAATGCACGCTCCCTCAACTTGAGACATCTGTGGCATTGTGTTGTGTGACAAAACTGCACATTTTAGAGTGGCCTTTTATTGTCCCCAGCACAMGGTGCACATTTGTAATGMTCATGCCGTTTAAATCAGCTTCTTGATTTTATTTATTTAACTAGGCAAGTCAGTTAAGAACAAATTCTTATTTACAGTAGTGACCGCTTGCCATACCTGCCAAGTGGATGGATTATCTTGGCAAAGGAGGAATGTTCACTAACTAAATCTGAGAGAAATAAGATTTTTGTGCGTATGGAACTTTTCTGGGATCTTTTATTTCAGCTCATGAAACATGGGACCAACACTTTACATGTTGCGTTTATATTTTTGTTCAGTATATATGCCTTATATCACACAATGTCTGGATGCAATATTCTACCCAGGAATATTCTAAAGTCAAATCTGTTACTCTCGTTATTCCAAATGCATCTGTGGATCTTTTATGCTGACAACACTGAMAATTCATATGTCTTTACTGCAGGGCTTGATCTAAACGTCAATTGCTATTGAGTGGAACGATTACTTTCTATGTTATAGTGGAATGTTTTTTCTGCTGGTGTATCCTGAGGTAGCTCCTCTCTGAGAACCTCTTCCCGCAGTGAGTACAGGCAAACAGCCTCTCTCCCGTGTGGACCTTCAGGTGCATCTTCAGCTGGTGTTGGCGGGAGAACCTCTTCTCACACTGGGGGCAGCTGAAAGGTTTCTCCCCTGTGTGGACCCTCTGGTGCCTCTTCAGGTTGCCAGCCTGGGCAAAGCACATATGACATTGGGTACAGCTGAAGGGTTTCACCCCTGTGTGGACCCTCTGGTGGACCTCAACCTTCTGGGGGCAGCTGAAACCTTTGTTACAGAACATGCAGGGGAACCGTTTCGCTTTACTATTGCCTGATGTGTCTCCCCCTCCCTGAGCCTGGGCTCTAGCCTTCTCGTTTGAATTCAATACCTGATCAAAAAGTACACGGCCATGTGAATCAGAAGATGCCGTCGACGTTGACACTGGGTCGCGATCCCAGAACCTGTGTACAGGGGAGTGGGTCACAATATTTGTATTTGTCTCTAAGCTTCCCCTGTAATCTAAGAAACCTCTGCCCTGTGAGTGTCCATCTCCTTGGTGACTATCTGCATTCCATGTGGGAGGAGCGTCGCCCTCCACTTTCACAATCMCCTCATCTACCACTATAACCTCYCCTTTCTTATCTAGGCACCCTTCAGAGTATACACTACTACTGTACTGGTTCCAGTCCCCTTTAGACAGATCAGTCTGTGTCTCTAAACCAAAGGGCATGTTGCCAGGGTCCATCACTGTAGCGTAAGAACAAGACAGATCATCAACACCGGTGTCTAACGTGTCACCATCACCACGGGAATGAACCGTCCTCTGGCCAGGAGCAGGAGGACAGACCAGTCTCTCTGGGTCTGATCTGTGGTCAGATCCTGTGTGTAAGAGCCTGTGTGTTACAGTTAAAGTCTCTGTGTCGGTCTCTGACTTGAGGACGGCGTTCGGCGCTCCACTGACCTCCGTGATGCTGCGTCGAGTCTTGGCCTGGGGCGCGGGGGCAGTTGCGGTGTCTTCCGTGGCTATAGGGGGCGCTCCAGTCGATCCAGTCTGGATGTCTCTGCTGTGCCGTGGGTCCTCCTCTCCTTCAGACGTCTCCTGCTTCACCCCAGGACCTGCAGCCTCTGCATCTGCAGACTGACACAAAAAGAGGAGATTGTTGAATTGTATAACAGGGAAGTAGGRCTGTTGCGGTGAGCGTATTACCGCCACACCGGTGGTAACGAGACACAAAGGCAGTCAAATAGGCTTCTCCAAGCTCCGATGCTGCTGATGGTCATTAGTAGAATACCAAACTTGCTAACTGCCTGGTACTCAGCACTCTATTGTCCGTCTAATCACTCTGACATTAATGCAAATGAAATTGGAAATCTAATCAAACACTTCATGAGAGCCCATGAGCTCATGTTGCGCAACAATTCTATAGGCTATGCAATTGCGYGAAAAAAAAGAGCGATGGCCTCTATTAAAAAGAGGAGGATCCCATCAGCTTTCGATTGGCTAGGYCTACTATATTTACTTCAAGTTTCCTAATATTAAGCACATTGCTTATCTTTACAACAGGAGTATAATCTACCTGGCTGGCATGAAAATTAATCATGGGAAAAGCGTCCTCCAGTCGCTATTTAAGTGCATAGATGACATGTATTTTTTCAGCTGCCCCTGTTGAGACAGGTGCATGATAATGGTCCATTATAAATCAAAACACATTTCACACATACAGTGCCTTTGGAAAGTATTCAGACCCTTTGACTTTTTMCACATTTTGTTAGGTTACAGCCTTATTCTAAAATTGATTAAACATGATTCCCTCATCAACCTACACACAATAGACCYWTAATGACAAAGCAAAAATAGATTTTTAGAAATKAATGCTAATTTACAAAAAATAAAAAGACGGAAATATCASATCATGTCTTTTTAAACTATTTTTTATTTATTTTTCACCCTTTTTTTGTGGTATCCAATTGGTAATAGTTACAGTCTTGTCTCATCGCTGCAACTTCCGTACGGACTCGGGAGAGGCGAAGGTCGAGAGCCATGCGTCCTCCGAAACACAACCCAACCAAGCCGCACTGCTTCTTGACACAATGCCCATCCAACCCAGAAGCCAGCTGCACCAATGTGTCGGAGAAAAACACCGTACACCTGGCGACCGTGTCAGCGTGCACTGCGCCCGGCCYGCCCCAGAGGAGTCGTTAGTGCGCGATGAGACAAGGATATCCCTGCCGGCCAAACCCTCCCTAACCCGGACAACGCTAGGCCAATTGTGCGCCGCCCCATRGGTCTCCCGGTCACGGCCGGCTGCGACAGAGCCTGGACTCGAACCCAGAATCTCTAGTGGCAGAGCTAGCCCTAGGCTGCAGCATCCCCTTTGTGTGGCCATAAAATTAAACTCATTAATCTGCTTTACAAGGGGTGTAGAGCCTAACTGGCATACATAAGCAGCGTGTGAGTTTCAAGTTTGGGGAAGATCRTTTTCACCATAAAAATGCACCTTTATAATAAAAGCATTATCGCATTTGCGTTCACTTTTGATAATGGTGTTTTCCCGCTAATGGAACATTYGTGCTTATAGCCTGCTGCAGTGTGCGCATTGCTGCGCTTATCATGTGAAGAAATAGCCTAATAGTTTATCAACATTTAAAGCTGTTGCGTCAGCCACATTGTATAAAAAAGTTTTTTTGATGCTAGTGGTTGTATTAATTTGGAATCTATCGCATCCCACAACTGCCCCAGAATATGTTTGGAATATTTACTTCTCGCACAGAATGGATTGTTTAAAAATGGTGCATTATGGCCACACAAAGGGGATGCTGCCGTGAAATTCGAGGCATTATCAAGTGCTTGTCAAACTGTGAATGAGAGACTGATAAAGTGTGTACTGCGCAAAAAACTAAGCAGAGCTCRTGCCTTTAAGCGACTTTAAAAATAAATCATTAGCGTCGCATCATGCAGCCTTACAATGTATTACAAATCAAAACATATAGCCCAATGTTTGTAGAACAACTAAAGTTATATTAATAACTTATTTATTTGTTAACCACTCAGCACAGAATAGCCGCATGTGCGCACTCCCTCAAATCGTTTGGAGAAAATATTCTTTCTATTTTAGTCAGCTTTGTTCAATTGTATTGTTCATACTATAAAATGATGCCACGGAATTCTAAGCAAATCTTGTCTGCTAAATGAACTAGTGTAGCCCACAGCCATTTGGCATAGCCAGATCAGGACACCTCAGAGTATGCTATTCTGTTCTTCTAAAATAGACTACATTTCCTTCATATCATGCTTCTTTAGACCTGTCTAAAATAAATAGATTTATTGTGAAGGTGTAGGCTATATTACATRGATTTATTAKACTTTTTAAAATGTAGATGTTCCAAAGGTCTGCATCAGTGGCTTGTAGGCTTTGTGTGGAAGCCAGAAGATGCTGAACGTGTTTATGTTCATTAACGTCAATTACCGGAGGCCGACAGTTATTTGCTTGACAATCACTGGCTGATGAAATTYCGTGACCGCCACAGGCCCACTCACAAGCTCCCCTGTGGCAGATAAATAAGGATGTACTTGTAAGCAAATTAATAGCTATGAGCAATGGAGCAGCTGCACCCCCACTTTCAAAATAGGGGTGCAAACTGATGTTTTTGCGCACCCACTTTAATATCAGAAAATGTATWTGTTGTTTTMAAATGATTAGTAATGTTTTGAGCTAGTCTGTATTAAAATAGATATACTATATATACAAAAGTATGTGGACACGCCTTCAAATTAGTGGATTCATACAGTTCATCCACACCCGTAGCTGACAGGTGTTTAAAATMGAGCACATTGCCATGCAATCTCCATAGACAAACATTGGCAATAGAATGGCCTTACTGAAGAGCTCAGTGACTTTCAACGYGGCACCGTCATAGGATGCCACCTTTCCAACAAGTCAGTTTGTMAAATTTCTGCCCTGCTGCCCCGGTCAACTGTAAGTCCTGTTATTGTGAAATGGAAATGTCTAGGAGCAACAACGGCTCAGCTGCAAAGTGGTAGGCCACACAAGCTTACAGAACGGGTCCATCGAGTGCTGAAGAGCAAAAAAATGATCTGTCCTCGGTTGCAACACTCACTACCGAGCTCCAAACTGCCTCTAGAAGCAACGTCAGCATAAGAACTGTTTGTCGGAGCTTAATGAAATGGGTTTCCATGGCCGAGCAGCCACACACAAGCCTAAGATCACCATGCACAATGCCAAGCGTCGGCTGGAGTGGTGTAAAGCTCGCCGCAATTGGACTCTGGAGCAGTGGAAACTCGTTCTCTGGAGTGATGAATCATGCTTCACCATCTGGCAGTCCGACGGATGAATCCGTGTTTGGCGGATGCTAGGAGAACGCTACATGCCCCAATGCATAGTGCCAACTGTAAAGTTTGGTGGAGGAGAAATAATAGTGTGGGGCTGTTTTTCCATGGTTCGGGCTAGGCCCCTTAGTTCCAGTGAAGGGAAATCTTAACGCTACAGCATACAATGACATTCTAGATGATTCTGTGCTTCCAGCTTTGTGGCAACAGTTTGGGGAAGGCCCTTTCCTGTTTCAGCATGACAATGCCCCCATGCACAAAGCGAGGTCCATACAGAAAGGATTTGTAAGACTGGCCTGCAGAGAGCCCTGACCTCAACCCCATCTAACACATTTAGGATGAATTACAACGCCGACTGCGAGCAAGGCCTAATCGCCCAACATCAGTGTCCAACCTCACTAATGCTCATGGCTGAATGGAAGCAAGTCCCTGTAGCAATGTTCCAACATCTAGTGGAAAGCCTTCCCAGAAGAGTGGAGGCTGTTAAAGCAGCAAAGGGGGGACCAACTCCATATTAATGCCCATGATTTAGGAATGAGATGTTCGACAAGCAGGTGTCCACATACCTTTGGCCATGTAGTTCATGTCCATGTTATATATAGGATATAATAGCTAACAGATGGCATTTTGCACCCCCTCCTCCCGTCGCCTCAAGATGAATGGTTTTGCTTCRTTTCCGCGTGCCACTGTTTTGGTTCAGTGCAGTTAGAAAGCACTAGTTGCACCACTGGTGTTTAACATGAAAAGGCATATGCAAAAGAAAATTGTTTATCTATTTTGTTGTGCTGTTCTATCGTTATTAGAGTAGGAGGCTACTAGTATGCAGGTTGTATATGAGTACATTTCTTTTCGTATGAAGTAGCGTTTATGAAAGTAAAGTTTGGAGACACTTGCTCTAGGTCAATCTGTTGAAATATGACCCATATTACCGGAGCTACATTTTATCCTTTCTACTGCAGATTCAGAGCCACAATTTATGGATATATAGCTGACCAACAAAAAATATCGCATTTAATAATTATAAATTAATATGTTTGGAATATTATTTTTTTAATGGTAAAATAATGAATGACCAAATGTAAACGCAAAACTCTAGTTTRCATTTTCAAGTTGACAGTTCAATGCCCTACCAGATAACACTGCCATATTGAGGACAAAAATTGTTAAAGGTTCACATTTGTAATTGTACTACATTATTGTGATTGCATTATTTGTGACAAAAAGATGACAACTTAATGTGCAATTTCACAATGTTTTTTTATTAACCTACCAAGTACAACATTTWAATCCTTATTGAGTAAAACAATATTATTCCTCCCATTTTTGATTTCATTATCATTCTTTATCCTTGACAGTTTGGCCTGTCAATCGATCACTGTGGGTGGGATTGTCAGGGGAGGAGCAGAATATTTGAAAGTCACAGGCTTGTTTAGGTTTCAGATCTGTCAATGAATTATTAGGGRTGGGATTTTCAGGGAAGGGAGAAGATGAGTACTCTAGTAATTATATCACTTTTTCAATAGAATTTATTGTGGGAAAACCAAAGAAAAATAGTTCTGTTCTGTTCATATATATGGATTCCCCCTGTTAAGAAACAGAGWAGAATGGCAGGAAAATGGTTTCAAAAATGCTAAGAATTCTGGGAGAGATCCCCCAGACGCCAAAGCTTTTGCACCACCACTTTCAGAAAAAGTCAGGCGCCCATGGCTGAGGGGAGAATTTCTGAAATAAACGGGCCATGTTTGATTWTCTGTCACACTATGACACTAACCTCTATCACGATAACCTGCTGAGTTGAGGTTCCACTMCCCTCATCTATAGCTAAGGGTTGGTCATCTCTCCACGCTGGCTTCACAAAGCTCCTGTGGCCTCCAGTGAGATGTCCTTCACCTGAGAGAGTGATTGAGGAAAAAGGGGTGGTTAAGTTAGGTACTGTCAATGCTATATTGTACACAGTCTACAATTGGCAAAGATGTAAGGAAACACCTCATAACTTCTTGATACACTATTTATTGATTGACTTATGTTCCATGCATCACATTCTTTTGAGTATGACAATAGGAAATTCAGTAAATCAAGAATCTTGTTAGAATATTATATTGTGTCTTTGTGCAAGAAAAATGTGTTCTTAATTGACCTGCCTGGTAAAATAAAATGTGCAAGATAGCCAAGTAATCAGGGGAAGTGACCAGAAGCTGACCAAGACCCAATTCTGGGTAACGCATCTGAACACGTGATGAGGGTAACATGGCAACAGCCCCCGACTTCTGCAAAATCAAAATGTACCTCTTGCCATTCCTTTGTATCGTTCGAGGATCTTGACACTACTGGGACGACTTGCGAGGACGCGCTCCCGTGCCACCTTCAGTTCCACTAGCTGTAGTTTCCTCCGCAATGCCCTGTTTTCTTTCTGGCTTTGAGTTATTTCCAAACGAAACACTGCATAGTCGTCGTCTACGAGTTTACAAATCTCAGCCACAGCTGAATTCGCTAGCACCTCCATRATGGAGGCWATTTGAGTGTGAAAAACCATACAGTTAGCCATTGTTAGCAGYTACTAGCTAGCGTTACCTAAACATATATCAACCAAGTCGAACGCGAATTAAACAGTACATGGGGTACGTATGTGATGCTGTGCAGTTACATTAGTCATATTCTGARTTSCAGGGTGTAAATAAATGTCTAAATAAAACCGCTAACGTGGAAATTGTTCTTGGTTACAGTTCGCTTCCGTTTACACTGAAGAGAAGGATCTTATTGGGTGGCGTCATAGCTCAAAGGGTGTGATTAAATAAATAAAAAAATATGCGTATTCTTTGAAATACGGTACTGCTTAAAATGGTAATTATGTTAAAAATCATATTTTGTGTGTTGGAATGGTATACCGGTCGTTAACATTTACGCGAGTAGCTCATCCTCTATAAGGAAATACCAAGCGTTTTTTAAACCTTTGATTGAGAAAAGTTTAAGTGTTTTCTCAAATTTATGCTTTTGCCACAAATACGATTATTAGATATGCACGGTTATTCGAATATCCATAGTATGCCAATAGTTGTGAGTATAAATACATTAATTAAAACATCCGTCTGACAATGGGTGGGTATAATTTGTGGAACGTTCAAACAGGAATGTGTTCCAAAAACTTCGTAAAGTACAAGGTTGCCAACAAACGACGCATACAGAGTAGAATGATCAATTCACGTCGCTAACTAGCTGCCGAATAGGCATCAACTCACCACGTAGCWTATTCTTAATGTTTGTCCATAGGCTACCAGAGTGAGGACAGACATTTTTCGGAATAAACATGGTGAGTGAAAAATTWAATAGCCCACTCCCTACCCGGTATCTTATTCTCCCGCTATACAACTTTGTATGCGTTGTTTTTTGGCAACCTTGTTTACGAAATTTTTGGAACAGATTCCTGTTGGAACGTTCCACAAATTATACYCACCCTCTGACAATCATTTTAAATGATTAATTTAATAAAACAAACTTTTCAATCTAGTTATGACGTGTGCCCCGTAAAGACTAGTAGCCAACCGGTAGACTTCAAGTGTAGCTTGTTTATGTTGACCAATCAAAGTGGCAAATAGGCTCAATGTGACGCAAGTACGTGACAGTTCACTACTGCAATGTWCAATGGAATAAAATTACGTAATTACACGTTTTTGAAACGAGTAGGAGTTGGCTACAACCAGCAACCAACGGGTAGGCTGTTGTTTACGGAATGGGGTTGAAGAGAGCGCCTCAATTAACCTACCATGCCAAGCTGTCTAGGATACTCCAGTGAAGACAGGCACTGTTATGTTGGATGATTTGTAAGTCGCTCTGGATAAGAGCGTCTGCTAAATGACTTAAATGTAATGTAAATGATGATATATAACATTGTGGCTGGTACATGTTAGCTAGTTTGGGCTGTAGCCAAACTGTCTTGCTAATGTGTCTCTCGCTCAATTTCAATTTAAGGGCTTTATTGGCATGGGTAACATATGTTAACATTGCCAAAGCAAGTGAAGTGGACAAAAAACAAGTGAAATAAACAAAAATTAACAGTAAACATTATACTCACAGAAGTTCCAAAAGATTAAAGAGAATTAAAATGTCATTATGTCTATATACAGTGTAACAATGTGCAAATAGTAAATGTAAAAAAGGAAAATAAATMAACATAAATATGGGTGGTGTTTGTTYTTCACTGGTTGCCCTTTTCTTGTGGCAACAGGTCACAAATCTTGCTCCTGTGATGGCACACTGTGGTATTTCACCCAGTAGATATGGGAGTTTATCAAAATTGGTTTTGTTTTTGAGTTCTTTGTGGATCTGTGTAATCTGAGGGAAATATGTGTCTCTAATATGGTTCATACATTTGGTAGGAGATTAGGAAGTGCCGCCTAGTTTCTATCTACAGCAACCYTTCTCAATAGCAAGGCTATGCTCACTGAGTCTGTACATAGTCAAAGCTTTCCTTAAGTTTGGGTCAGTCATTTATTCTGCCACTGTGTACTCTCTGTTTAGGACCAAATAGCATTCTAGTTTGCTCTGTTTAAAATAAAATAAAATCAGATGTGTCAAGTAATTATCTTTTTCTTGTCTCATGATTTGGTTGGGTTTAATTGTGTTGCTGTACTGGGGCTCTATGGGGTCTGTTTGTGTTTGTGAACAGAGCCCCAGGATCAGCTTGCTTAGGGGACTCTTCTCCAGGTTCATCTCTCTGTTGGTGATGGCTTTGTTATGCAAGGTTTGGGAATCGCTTCCTTTTAGGTGGTTGTAGAATTTAACGGTTATTTTCTGAATTTTGATMATCTCTCGCTCCCTCCATCTGCTCGCTACCATCTCACCGGCCCCTCTGCAGCTGCAATAGAGCGCCACGCTTCCTCGTGCAGCAGTACTCAGGTTAAAACACAAGTAAAAAATGTCTGGATATCCATCCAAAATTCATCATACTAGTGAAATTATAGTGAAATAGTGAAATTATTTCAAACCSCCATCTCTAACGACTATAGGATGAGTCAACAACATTATTTGGGTATGAGTTATCATAGGATTTCCCAAGCTCGACACTAATTGCTATTCGTACATGTAATGAATATGCAAAATGTATGATATGTWACGAATTTCAATTTGTTGTCGCTAATGTTAGCTAGGCTAGGGGTCAGGAGTTGGGTTAAAGGGTGAAAGGTTAGCTAACATGCTATGTAGTTGCAAAGTAGTATGTAGTTGTCCGTGATGAGAATCGAACACCCAACCTTTGKGTTGCTAATGTTTGTTTTATACTCCCACCCATCTTTAGTTTTTAGCCATAAGTAACCTTCTGTCTTAAGTAACATACCAAATTAACATATCATACTATAYTGAACAAAACATATGAACGCAACATGTAAAGTGTTGGTTTCATGAGCTGAAAGAAAAGATCCCAGAAATGTTCCATATGCACAAAAAGCTTTTTTCTCTAAAATGTTGTGTACAAATTTGTTTACATCCCTGTTAATGAGCATTTCTCCTTTGCCAAGATAATCCATCCACCTRACAGGTGTGGCATATCAAGAAGCTGATTAAACAGCATGATCATTACACAGGTGCACCTTGTTCTGGGGACAATAAAAGGCCACTCTAAAATGTACAGTTTTGTCACAAAACACAATGCCACAGATGACTCAAGTTTTGAGGGAGAGTGCAATTGGTATGCTGACTGCAGGAATGTCCACCAGAGCTGTTGCCAGAGAATTKAATGTTGATTTCTGTACCATAAGCCTCCTCCAAAGTAATTTTAGAGAATTTGGCAGTACGTCCAACTGGCCAAACAACCGCAGACCACRTGTAACTACGCCAGCCCAGGACCTCCACATCCGGCATATTCACCTGTGTGTCGTTTGAGATCAGCCACCTGGACACCTGATGAAACTGAGGAGTATTTCTGTCTTTAATAAAGCCCTTTTGTGGGGATAACACATTCTGATTGGCTGGGCCTTGCGCCCCAGTGGGTGGGCCAGTCTCCCAACTGGGAGGGCCTATGCCGTCCTAGGCACACCCATGGCTGCACCCCTGCCCAGTCATGTGAAATCCATAGATTAGGGCCTAATGAATTTATTTAAATGACTGATTTCTTGATATGAACTGTAACTCAGTAAAAGCATTGAAATTGTTGATTGTTGCGTTTACATTTTTGKTCAGTATAATTTGAGTGTCCCGGATTTATGTTTACTATGTTACGTCTAGTCTAAGGCTTTTAAATATTTTGGACATTATTTTTGTCCAGCTTCTGTGAAAAGTTTGGACACGTGCGATGCCTTTTGCATGAAAGKTGTCAGTGGCTGTAGGAAGCCTGTTTAGGAACATCAAGTTATTTAAAATGACTGCTTGTTTTTCGTTTATCATTTTGTAATAAAAAAAACATCTTCCACTTTCCTCTGTTGGACCTAACTGTCAAATCGCAGGAATTTTGATCGCTGTCCGTGGTTCTGAATCCGCTTGTAGGAAATATTAGCATGTTTGTTTATTTACCTTTAACATGTCCGTTCACGACTGGCCATATCAACCATGATGGTAGTATATATATATATATATATATATATGAGAGCAGTATAAAGGTGAGTTGACATTCCCCCTTTCTCTTTATCCTGGATCTTTTTCCAGCTCCTGTGAAAAGTTTGCATGTGCGTAAAATCCTCCATAGGCTTCATTATCTTAATAATATATGCCCAAGGGGAGCAATTATGGTGCCTGTAACTATTTAGACAGCCTATTTAAAACAAGTTCCTGTTTCGTTTTATAAAATTTTTATTAGAATTATTCACTGTCTTTTCAGGTCCTGGCCAATCAAAAACAGCACATGTAGAAATGACCCGAATTGCGGGCTRCAGTTGCACACTTCTACAATTTATCTTCTTAAAATCTAACATTAACCACAMCGATAACCTTATGCCTAACCTTAAATTAAGACCAAAAATCTAAACAAAAGATTCATGAATGTTTACGATATGGCCAATTTGGACTTTGTGGATGTGGTAACTATTGACAACAGGGGTCAAGCCTCGACACACAACTTTATTAATCAAAACCCAGCCCTTTCACGCCACCGCCAGCTACTGCCCCCATAATTACAGTTGTGAAAATAGCAACATTCTTTATACACAATCTTACCGCCAGCACTAAGATTTACCATTGCGTTAGGTCTGAATCTCCTATGATCAGTATATTTCAAGCTGAGAACATTTTTTTTTTTAAAGAACATTGTTGCCAAGAATAAAGTAGGAAATAATGAATGACTTTATTCCATCTACTTCACCTCAGTAAGGTAAATATTCAACTGTTCTAGCMTAGGTTTTCTGTCTCTCTAAAAACAGGTATTTACACAAGACTGTTTTAAATGGCAAGTTAACAAAGGGTTAATGAGGGGTATGTGGTTAATTACCCTCTTAATTAAACTCTTACTCCAAGACACTTCACATGATAACTATAATATKTYAGMTAAAGAATRGTTCCCRGAYATCCCCTGTGTACATCTAAAACCACACTGCTACAATTTCTCCCTGTTGTGGACACTCCTATGTCTGATAAGGTTATTCTGGAAGGAGAAGCTCTTGTAACATAGTTTGCACTTGAAGGGCCTCTCCTTGATGTGAATGGTCCGGTGCTTCTTCACATAGTTTGCTTCAGTAAAGAGCTTTCCATACGTGGGGCAGGCGTACGGCTTGTCGGCGTCCGTCCTAATGCTCGGCCTCCCACATTGTGACCCAATGACACCAGAGAAGGTAGAAGCAGGAGCCACCACCCTCATGTGGTTAGTCTTTGAGCCCCCTCCTCTAGCCATTGTTTGGGTGTTGTTGGGATTGTATGCTGTGTTGTAGGTTAGGTACCTCTTGTTGTGAACGTCCACCCTGACCCTGTCTGTATTGGTGGGGTAAYCCAGAGGCAGCTGAGGAAGGCTAGATCCAGGCTTTCCATGAACCCAGTCACTAGGCATTAGACCGGTGGTCACCAACCTTTTCTGAGTCAAGATCACTTTCGCAGTCAAAAAGCAAGCTGAGATCTACTGCTCACATTTTTCTTTTTACATTAACCTCACACAAACAGTTTTGTAGGAATGAGGTTTGGGCAATAGGCCTAATACATTATCACAGCATATTGGGTATATGATTGGCCATATTGGGTACATGATTGTTAATCAGACCATATTATATTTCAAAACTTGAGCTTTGATAACAAAATAGATCAGTTGGTTTAGCACTTGTGAGGCACTGTGGAGCATGAATTTAAATATTTAGCTTTTTTATTTTACTGGACTGATGGTACCTGCGCCTGATGGTCAACGAGGTCAAATCACGACGTCAGTGATCTAGAAAGATGCCTGAGTTTCTGACTTGGAATTCCGTGTTGGATGACCGTTCAAAACTATTTTTCCCAACCGCCTCTCACGGCCCCTGTTCTCTCCTTCCTTTCCTCCGACCAGGGAGTGTCTGTGTTGTTGCAGGGTCCATGTTCTAGTTGATAGATCCTATAGAAGGCAGGCTGAAGGCAGCACCTGTTAAGGGGTTTAACCTGTGGCACCAATGTTTACAGTTAATTAATTGAGCTGTATCTAAGGATATTTTCTTTAGAGTTATTTACATATGTAATTGTATTAGAATTCGTGTGTTGGAGATTGAGAGAACTACATACATMTTTCTGTTGTATTGGTTAGTATTGGATTACGCTATTGACTGCAAGTTCCAGAATGCCTTGCAACAGGCCAGAGAGAGAGAGAGAGAACTCGCCAGTTATGTACAAGTGATTATCCTGACTTTCGCTAGCAACTTTCTTTTATTGTTTTGTAGAATCTAAAGTTGTTAAACGTGACGTGAACAAGTAGTACTACTAAAATAAGTTTTCATTTCAAACCCGACATCCCGAGTCATTACTTTGAAGGTAGTTATTCTATACCATCTGTCTGTCTGAATTACAACTATAGGAGCAGGATGGCACATTGCTTGCCGAGTCAGTGTCTGTTCTCTCTAGCCGCATAAGGACATCTCCCCGTCCACGCAGACCAACTCTACGCATCGCCCTGATCTCGGCTAGTCTGTTGTCATGGAGACTAAATTCAGTTGTTGTTTTGTGTTCGACTGTTTGTTTCTGGTTGTGGTTAACAGTGTTGTTCCCCAGCCCAGAGTTGAGGACGCTGTCCCATCCACTGACCTCCACTATGTCGCCTCACCTGCAGGAAGAGTTTACAAAATAGACTTTACAAACATGGCAGAGAAAACGTAACGTTATGACTAACTACTGTTCACGAAGRAGGGAAATTAGGTAAATCATACTACGGGGAGTCGGTTGAAGGATCTACAATCACGCCTGAGAAGGCCAATGAAAACCGTGCCTAGCTGGAAGCCCCGCCTTTCACAGATGAAATGCGYGAGACTCAGATTCATTACTTCAATTTAATAACGCTTTTCACCAAGCCCTGGAACGGGGCCAAACAGGTGTTCTACCTCGTTTCGCTCCTTCAGGGAACAATAGTTATAGTGTTGACGCTACGTTTCCTTTCAGTCAGTCAACTTTGGTACAACATACTATGGGGAAATATAATCACGCCCCAAGCCACCCCAACGGATACTAAATGAAATGGACCAAGACAGACCACTCAGACCTGACCACGCTAGATGGGGCAGTCCAGATGCAGCACACAGGGTGTCCTGCCTGCTTACTTCCCCTGTCACAGCCGTAAGCACACTGTGGGCTACACTGGGAGCTGTGACATCCAAGCAATAAAATATCACAAGTGTTTGGAGATGCCCAACTCGCCGCAGCACAAATATATCCTATAGTCAACCCTTTAAACAATGCCCAAGTGACCTAGCCCCTTGCTGCTATATGCCCGGGGAAAAAAGCTGGTCATATTACCGGATATCCCTGGACGTTCAATGTATGTGCGTAAAGCTCTCAGCGGACACAGGGCACGTAACCGCTGTTGCTATTCAGAAGCAAAAGGAGGATGTGAAAAGGGAAATGGCTCAAAAAGAACTGTAGGACATAGCCATGACCTTTGGGGCAAAGGTCACATTTGGACGCAATATCACCTTAGAGTTCCCCAAGGTGAACTGAGTACAGGGAGGGTGTACAGATAACACGTGGAAGTCCCCAACACATTCAGCCAAAGCCATGAGCAGGGAGGTTTTTTAGGAGAGCATCTTCAGAACCATCAACTCCAAAGGCTCAAAGGGGAGCAGCACACAGTGCCTCCAAAACCAGCGCCAAGTCCCATGTGGGCAAATAGGTTTAGAGACCGGTCTGAGACGATATACACCTTTTCAGGAACCGCAMAATCAGGGGGTGGGCCCCCGGTGAGGCTCCGTCAATTCCCACGACACAYTGAGATAGCAGCCATGTACATATTTATCGTGGAGAATGCACGCCTCTGCTCAAAAATCTCCTGCAGGAACATAAGGATGTCCCTCACAGAGCACTGAAAAGGAACAAGTCCTTTATCTTGGTACCAGAGATCAAACACTTGCACTTATACCATATAGACCTCTCGTGGAAGGTAGCAGACTGAATGGATCAATAACATTCAGCGGTAAACCTCTAGCCATCAGATTGGCCCTCTCAGGGGAAAGGCCCATAGGAACCAAATCTCCAGCCATGTGTGCCTGGTACACCAGGTCCCTCCCGGCACACCTTCTCCAATGTGGGCTGAATCAGAACMACTGGTGGAAACATGTAAAGGAGGGTCCGAGGCCACTGGTGTGCCAGAGCATCCGTTCCCAACGRGGCACTCGGGTCACTCTTCGAGAARAATAGTCGACACTGCTCGTTTTCTCACGATGTGTAAAGATCTACATCTGCCCTGTAGTCTCCACTCATGCCGTGACCACCTTGCGGGACAACACCTGGCGCATGAGAACTCCTTGCRACAGTAGCCGGGGATCCCTCCGCTGGGCCAGTGCCCGAAGGCATGTCGGGGACACCTGAAATGACCAGTTTAGGTGGTGTTGTGACTTTTGSCTAATTAATATTCAAGATAATTTACTGATTAATTAATTGATCAGGTTTRTTTGATTAATTTGGTTATCCAAATAATAAGAGGGGCACCATTAGGTTTTGGATATAGAGACACCGTATAATTAACTAATCATTAGTCAATTTACTATATTCTCATTCTCAACAGTTGTCGAGCTCTGAAACCTCAAGAACCAAATCGCTTACAAATTAACTCAATGTCACAAATAATTAAGTCAAGGTTTTATTTACTAGACTAAATAAATTGGAAAATTAGGTAGTTAAAGACACAATATAAGACAGGGTACAATGGGGGTACAACAGTTATTGAGGTGAGAAGCCCCACAGGTCAATATGAAATAGGTTTCTGTACTCAACTCAGACAAATACAACAGGACATTCACAGGACCTTTGAGAATTACATGATCTTACTCATTGAAGGAGAAAATGTCAACATAGGCTTTCGCAACTGTGAAACTCTAGAGCTCCCCAACCAGGAATAGACATGAACTAGGCTACCGATTAGCATCTGATGTGGACAGTCCCGGGATAGTATTGACCATGGGTTTGTAAATTAGACCTGCTGTCTTACAACCCTCAATGACTTCCACCACTTTAAAAATACAAAGCACCACTTTCAGAGGAAATTAATAATGCAATGCGGTAATTTACTTGTATGTTGATATTGCCTGCCCAGTAGGATTCTGTTAGGATAGGATGAAGCCGGGATAGAGACGAAAAAGACGTGTTGTCCAAGACTCTTTCTCTCTCTCAGTTCTCAGTCCAGGAAACTAAAGTCTATGAGAGCTCTTCCGTGCAGTGAATTCTTCCTCTGCTGCCAGCTGGGATGGATAGCGAACTCGGTCAGTTAGTCTCGAATGCAAATAGTGCGTTCCTGCAATCACCCGCAGCAAGAGCGACATCGTTGATATATACAGAGAAAAGAGTCGGCCCGAGAATTGAACCCTGTGGTATCCCCATAGAGACTGCCAGAGGTCCGGACAACAGGCCCTCCRATTTGACACACTGAACTCTATCTGAGAAGTAGTTGGTGAACCAGGTTGACATATTGTTCATCGWGTGCAATGGAGAGATTGAAAATACTAATGGCCGAACCTACCAGCACCGCAAAAAGTCAGGTAAACAACCTCCAACCGCCAAAAGGACCAACCGCTAAAGTAAGTAAATATAATTTTACTCAACATTCTGGCTTGTAGAGACTACTGCATCTTTTGTAGGGCGACTTCAGTCAGACCGAAAAAGACATGCAGTAACCATGGTAACAATCTGATGTTCAGACAAGGTAGCTTCCAGCTTCAATTAAGCTAACTTTCCTTGTGAGCTTACAGCTGAATTTACTACCTAGTTCTTTGTTTGTGATAATATGCAAAGCATAATGCAAAATATACTGATTTCAAAGACGATTGTCACCAAAAACGTTATTAATTCACTTCGTCTCCCTCGCCCCAAAAAATAAATTTACTTGTGTCCCCTCCTTTGCTTCCCATCTGGTTTCCACTCGATTCCATAGCAACAAACTCAGATTCCAGCCACATTCTGCCTGCGAATGACATTAATTTCTTAGACAGTGCACGCTATTATAAAAGAAGAGATTGCTTCTTCTGTGCAAATGTTGTTAATCAGTACAACAAAATAATATTCTCTTAGCAGTTGCCAATAAAGTAAGTCCTAAATGGAAAGGAAAACAAGATCAATTACTCAATGCATGCACACACTCCAATTGAATAATATGCATTCACCTGTATTGTGAATAGACCTAGGCCACAGCTTGATTTACYCAGTGTATCAATACAGATTTTCCATTCAAATATAGGATTACCATTATGTTGTTTTCTAGTTAGATTGGTAAAAAAAAAGTACATTTGAATATAATTGATTCAAAATGGACATAATTTTTTTTTAAATAGAATGATATTGAACTCAAAAGATGCCCAACGATTGAACAGAGCAGTATTTGAGTYGATCTGACTGGATCAAGTGCCATTCTGTGACTTTGGCAAATACGCCTTTTTTTTTGTCTATCGTTTTGGTATCAAGTATCGTGATACTAAACCTGGTATTGATATCGAAGTCAAAATTCTGGTATCATGACAACACTATACCCCATAATGACAAACTGAAAACATGTTTTTAGAAATTTTAGCACATTTATTGAAAATTAAATACAGAAATATGTAATTTACATAAATATTCACATCCCTGAGTCAATACATGTTMAAATAACCTTTGGCAGCAATTACAGCTGAGTCTTTCTGAGTAAGTCTCWCAGAGCTTTACACACCTGGACTGTACAATACTTCCATATTATTCTTTTAAAATGTCTTCAAGCTCTGTCAAGTTGGTTGTTGATCATTAAACAATGGGTGGGACTAATCCTGGAAGYTGATTGTTTAAAACTGCATTCCAGGTTTTAGTTACCACCGGCTAAAACTATGACGTTGAAATGCCTATCTGCTCTGTTCCATCTCACTKTGCAATCCACTGTCTCATCAGCCCAGCAAGACAACTTATAAACTTGATCTCCACTGTACAAAGAAATGTCAATAGAAAACAGGTAAAACGAAACRAAGTRCAGCTAGTTTTCAGTCTTTCCARCTTCAGKTTGAAGTGATTATGTTAGCTCTGTTGTTAGCTAGCTCCTCTGAACAAGTGYCCTGATGAGAGARCACATTTTCTATGCCAGGTGAAATCGCACATCATTTAGCTCATTGTTATGGATGTATCCAAATAAATGTCACTAAAAGACAGCTTATGTAAATGAAGCTACTTTTGTTGTTATTCTGCCTGCATTGTTTGATGTGACTAAGTTAGCCGTAGTTGGCTAGCTAGCAAGYAAGGGATAAGAACATTGAAAATATGAAGMGTGGTAGGTACTCAGTGATGTGTTGTTGGATTTGCCCCAAACATAACGCTTTGTATTGAGKACATAAARTTTWAAAAAWTCCATTTTTTTYYGCAGTTTTAATTTAGTCCCTTATTGCAAACAGGATGTATGTTTTGGAATATGTTKTATTCTGTACAGGCTTTCTTCTTTTTACTCTGTCATTTGGGTTAGTTTTGTGRAGTAACTACAATGTTGTTGATCCATCCTCAATTCTCCTATCACAGCCATTAAACTGTAACTGTATTAAAGTCACCATTGGCCTCATGGTGAAATCCCTGAGCGGTTTCCTTCCTCTCCGGCAACTGAGCTAGGAAGGACGCATGTATCTTTGCAGTACCTGGGTGTATTGATACACCATCCAAACTGTAATTAATAACTTCACCATGCTCAAAGCGATATTCAATCTTTTTTTACCTATCTACCAATAGGCGCCCTTCTTTGCGAGGCATTGGAAAACCTCCCAGGTTCTTGTGGTTGAATCTGTGTTTGAAGTTCACTGCTCAACTGAGCGACCTTACAGATAATTGTACTGGGTACAGAGAAGAGATAGTCATTCAAAAACCATGTTAAACACTATTATTGCGCACAGAGTGAGCATGCAACTTACATGACTTGTTAAGCAAAGTTTTACTCTGAATGTATTTAGGCTTGCCATAAGAAAGRGGTTGAATACCTATTTCAGCTTTTCATTTTTAATTAATTTGTAAAAATGTCTAAAAACTTAATTCCACTTTGACATTATGGAGTATTGTGTGTAGGCCAGTGACACAATCTCAATTTAATCCATTTTAAATTCAGTCTAACAACAAATGTGGAAAAAGTGAAGGRGTGAGAACACTTTGACGACATTGTACACGTCTCAACAAAAACTCTGCATGAACTTGATGAACTGCATTCATTTCTCATTAAAAGTGTAGTTGAATGGAAGTAATGAAATAGGCATTTGTGAMMATCATATAGCCTACACAGTACAAACACTATGTAACAGAGTTTTTAGGCTTATATATACACACCTTATATATYACACAATGTCTGGATGCAATATTCTACCCAGGAATATTCAACACTGAAATATGTTACTCCTGTTATTCCAAATGCATCTGTGGATCTTTTCTGATCTAAAGGTGAGAAGCTATCTTGTGGAATGGTTACTTTCTATGTTATAGAGTGAATGGTTTTTAAGCTGGTGTATCCTGAGGTAACTCTTCTCTGAGAATCTCTTCCCACAGTGCGTACAGGCCAACAACCTTTCTCTYGTGTGGACCTTCAGGTGCATCTTCAGCGGATTCTGGTGGGAGAACCTCTTCTCACTCTACGGGCAGCTGTAGAGTTCTCCCCTGTGTGGACCCTCTGGTGCCTCTTCAGGCTRTACGAGTGGGAGAAGCGCATATGACACTGGGTACAGCTGAAGGGTTTCACCCCTGTGTGGACCCTCTGGTGGGTCTTTACGTTCTGGAGGCAGCTGAAGCCTTTGTTACAGGACATGCAGATGAACCGTTTCTCTTTACTATTGCCTGATGTTGCTCCCCCTYCCTGAGCCTGGGCACTTTGTTCCTTTGAGTTCAATACTTGATAGAAAAGGACGTGGCCGTGTGAATCGGAAGTCCCCATCGACGTGGACACTCTGTCGCGATCCCTGAGCGTGTATAAAGGGGAGTGGGTCGCAACATTTGGATTAGTCTCTAAACTTTCCCTGTAATCTAAGACATCTCTACCTTGTGAGTGTCCAAGTCCTAAGTGAGTCTTGCCTGCATTCAGTGTCAGAGGAACGTCGCCCTCCATTTTCACAGTCACTTCATCTACGACTATAACCTCCCCTTTCTTATCTAGGCACCCTTCAGAGTATACACTACTAGTGTACCGGTTCCAGTCCCCTCTAGACAGATCATTCTGTGTCTCTAAATACAAGGGCATGTTGACAGGGTCCATCTCTGTAGTGTAAGAACAAGGCAGATCATCAACACCAGTGTCTAACGCCTCACCATCTCCACGGGAATGAACCGTCCTCTGGCTCTGGTGAAATACCGGTAAATACTCTGAGCCAGGAGGACAACCCAGTGGCCCYAGTCTCTCTGGGTCTGATCCGTGGTCAGATCCTGGGTGTAAGAGCCTGTGTGTTACAGTCTCTGTGTTGGTCTCTGACTTGAGGAATGCGTCCGGCGTTCCACTGAACTCCGTGATGCTACGTCGGGTACTGGGCGGCGCTGGGGCGGAGGTGGTGGGGACCTCTGTGGCTACATGGGGCGCTCCAGTCTGGATGTCTCTGCTGTGTCGTTGGTCCACCTCTCCTCCAGTCTTCTCCAGCTTGACCCCAGGATTTGCAGCCTCTGCATCTGCAGACTGACATAAGAAGAGAGGAGGTCATTACCGGCACATGAGACTAATTGGATAACAATGTCGTAGGGAAGTCTCACAAGCTATACTTTCGTCCGTTTGCTATATCGGCATCGAACATGTCACCCTCCCTAGGAAAGGGGGTGACCTTGACAATTTATTGTTAAAATGAGAGGATGCCTGGATCTTTAATTTAAAGTCCTTGCTCCCTTTCGCCCTAACATAGAGTTTGATCTGAAACCATTCTTGTGATTGTGTTTTTGCTATCCATTATAAATAATGTTTGTAGGCCTATGTTGCCAAATTACACTACATGGTCAAAAGTATGTGAACACCTCTTCAAATTAGTGATTTGGCTATTTCAGCCACACCCGTTATTGACAGGTGTATACAATCAAGCACACAGCCATGCAATCTCTATAGGAAAACATTGGCAGTAGAATGGCCCGTACTGAAGAGCTCAGTGACTTTCAAAGTGGCACCGTCATAGGATACCACCTTTCCAACAAGTCAGTTCGTAAGGAGCAACAACGGCTCAGCCGCAAAGTGGTAGGCCACACAAGCTCACAGAACTGGACCGCCGAGTGCTGTAGCGCGTAATAATTGTCTGTCCTCGGTTGCAACACTCACTACCAAGTTCCAAACTGCCTCTGGAAGCAGCGTCGGCACAATAACTGTTTGTCGGAAGCTTCATGAAATGGGTTTCCATGGCTGAGTAGCCGCACACAAGCCTAAGATCACAATGCGCAATGCCAAGCGGCGGCTGGAGTGGTGTAAAGCTCACCACCATTGGACTCTGGAGCAGTGGAAACGCGTTCTCTGGAGTGATGAATCACGCTTCACCATCTTGCAGTCCAATGGACGAATCTGGGTTTGGCGGATGCCAGCAGAACGCTACCTGCCCGAATGCATAGTGCCAACTGTAAAGTTTGGTGGAGGAGTAATAATGGTCCGGGGCTGTTTATCATGGTTCGGGCTAGGCCTCTTAGTTCCGGTGAAGGGAAATCTTAATGCTACAGCATACAATGTGACATTCTAGATTATTCTACACTTCCAACTTTGTGGCAACAGTTTGGGGAAGGCCCTTTCCTGATTCAGCATGAAAATGCACCTGTGCACAAAGCGTGGTCCATACAGAAATGGTTTGTCGAGATCGGTGTGGAAGAACTTGACTGGCATGCACAGAGCCCTGACCTCAACCCCATCTTACACCTTTGAGATGAACTAGAACGCCAAGCTGCGAGCCAGGCCTAATCGCCCAACATCAGTACTCGACCTCACTAATGCTCTTGTGCTGCGGGGACTTGCTTCCATTCAGCCAATGTTCCAACATCTAATGGAAAGCCTTCCCAGAAGAGTGGAGGCTCTTATAGCAGAAAAGGGGGGACCAACTCCATATTAATGCCCATGATTTTGGAATGAGATGTTCAACAAGCAGGTGTCCACATAGCTTTGGCCATGTAGTGTATATCTATGATCATATGTAATCCATTCGTGCTTTTTATATAAATCACGTAACCATAGCAACGGTAAACATTAGGCCATAGCGATGGTACAAAAATAAACAGACATGCACACTCCCAATGCAGGTGCATGTCTAATGGTGCTTAAGCAATACAAACCTATGCTCCTAATGCACGTCTAATGTACCTCACTGGACTAGGTAATGGCTTCCCTTAGCCTAATGACCTAGACACATATAGAGTGCACTTATTCTGCTTACTACTCTAAGATGTATAATGTAAACACTGCCTGGGGAAATAATGTGATGCTGTGCAGTTAAATGAGTCATATTTTGAGTTCCATGGTGTTAACGTCTAAATAACAACAAAAACGCTAACGTGGAAATTGTTATTGGTTCCTGTTCACTTCCGTATAAACTGAAGAGAAAGGATCTTATTGGTTGGCGTTTTTGCTCAAAGGATGTGGTTAAATGAAGTATTTATGTGTATTGTTCTTTGAATTACGGTACAGCTTCTTATATTACATCAAATCTCCTATGATCAGTATCTTTCAAGATGACAGCAGACTAGTTTAGAATGAACAGTGTGATAGCGTGACAATAATAGAATGACTTTATTCCATCGACATCACCTCAGTAAGGTAAATATTCAACTGTCCTTGTTCTCGCTTCGGTCCTTCTTATGATAATTATTACAATACAGTGCCTTGCATAAGTCTTTACCCACCTTAAACTTCCCCATTTTAGTGTTACAACATGGAATTTAAATGGATTTAATTGTAATTTGTCAACAATTTATTGAAAATACTCTGTCAAAGTGGAACAAAAATTCTAACATTGTTTGAAAAGTTATGACAACTAAAACACTACTATACCTTGATTACATAAGAATTCATCCCCTGAGTAAATACTTTGGTAGTGATTACAGCGTTGAATCTTCTTGGGTAAGTCTCTTGAGAGCTTTGCACACCTGTAGGCTATTGTGCAATATTTGCCCAATATTCTTTTAAATTCTTCAACCTCTGTCAAGGTGTTGGGGATCATGGCTAGACAGCAATTTTAAGTCTTGCCCTAGATTTTCAGATAGGTCAAAAATGTAACTTGGCCACTCGGAACGTTCACTGTCTTCTTGGTAAGCAATTTCAATGTAGATTTGGCTTTGTGTTGTAGGTTATTGTCCTGCTGAAAGGTGAATTCCTCTGAGTGTCTGGTGTAAAGCACACTGAAGCAGGTTTTCCTCTGGGATTTTTCCTGTACTTAGCTACATCCTGTTTCTTTCCATCCTGAAAAATCCCAGTATTTGCCAATGTCAAGCATACCCATAATGCAGCCACCAACATGCTTGAAAATAAAGAGGCAGTTACTCAGTGATGTGTTCTGTTGTATTTCACCCAAACATAAGGCTTTGCATTTAGGCCAAAATGTCCTTTGCTGTGTTTATTTTGTAGTATTACTTTAGTGCTTTGTTGCTTACAGGATGCATGTTTTGGAATATTTTCATTCTGTCATTACCTACAGTGTTGATCCATCCTCAATTCTTCCATCTCAGCCATTAAACTCACCAATGAGTTTTAAAATCACCAATGGCCTCATGGTAACATCCCTGAGCGGTTGCATTCCTGTCCTGCAGCTCAGTTCAGAAGGATGACTATCTTAGATGTGTCTGGGTATAATCATATCAGCCCTATTATGTCACACAGTGATTCCTTGTAACATATGTGTTTTGTCTACATTTACATTTAAGTCATTTAGCAGACGCTCTTATCCAGAGCGACTTAGAGATATTTACTCCTGAACTCATCTAGTCTTGCCTAAACAAAGGGGGTGAATACTGTATATTTTAGTTATCCAATTTTTATATTTAAAAAAAGCTTCCATTTTGACAGAGTATTTTGATTAAATTGTTGACGAAAAAATGACAATTAAATCCATTTTAACTCCAGTTCGTAAGAAAATTAGGAAAAGTCTAAAAGGGGGATGAATGTTTAGCTTACCCCTTATATCACTACAAGTTACCACAAAAATATGCAGAACATTTGATTGTATTGTTATATTCTGATTTTAAAATACCAACCCAACAGGATAGAATGAAGCATAACAGGGTATTTGGTATTTTATTAGCACCTACTCTTCCTGGGGTCAAGATAAAACATGAAACATAATACAGAACATCAATAGACAAGAACAGCTCAAGAACAGAACTACATACATTTATAGAAAATGAAAGCAATAGGGTGGAACAAACAGCAATAATGAATACATGATTTAAAGTCTATACTGAACAAAAATTGTTTCAAAGATTTTACTGTTGCAGTTCATATAAAAGGAAATCAGTCAATTGAAATATTTTCATTAGGCCCTAATCTATGGATTTCACATGACTGGGAATACTGATATGCATCTGTTGGCCACAGACACCTTAAAATAAGGTAGGGGCGTGGATCAGAAAACCAGTTAGTTTCTGGTGTGACCACCATTTGCCTCATGCAGCGCGACATCTCCTTCGCATAGAGTTGATCAGGCTGTTGATTGTGGCCTGTGGAATGTTGTCCCACTCTTCAATGGCTGTGTGAAGTTGCTGGATATTGGCGGGAACTGGAACACGCTGTTGTACATGTTGATCCCGAGCATCCCAAACATGCTCAAATGGGTGACTTGTCTGGTGAGTATGCAGGCCATGRAAGAACTGGGCATTTTCAGGTTCCAAGAATTGTGTTCAGATCCTTGCGATGTGGGGGCCTTGCATTATTATGCTGAAACATGACGTAAAGGCGATAGATGAATGGACCACAATCGGCCCGACAGGATCTCATCACGGTATATCTGTGCATTCAAATTGCCATCGATAAAATGCCATTGTGTTCGTTGTCCGTAGCTTATGCCCGCCCATACCATAACCCCACCGCCATCATGGGGCACTCTGTTCAAAACATTGACATCAGCAAACCTCTCGCCCACACGACGCCATAAACGAGGCCGGTTGGACATACTTCCAAATTCTCAAAAACAACATTGGAGGCGGCTTATGGTAGAGAAATTAACATTAAATGATCTGGCAACAGCTCTTGTGGACATTCCTGCAGTCAGCATGCCAATTGCACACTCCCTCAAAACTTGAGACATCTGTGACATTGTGTTGAGTGACAAAACTGCACATTTCAGAGTGGCCTTTTATTGTCCCCAGCACAAGGTGCAACTGTGTAATGATCATGCTGATTACCTTGACAAAAGGAGAAATGCTCACTAACTGGAATGTAAACAAATTTGTGCACAACATTTTTGCAAAATACTCTTTTTGTGTGTATGGAACATTTCTGGGATCTTTTATTTCAGCTGATGAAACATGAGACAAACACTTCACATGTTGCGTTTTATATTTTTTGTTCAATAAATGAAATGGTTGAAAAACATTACACCTATAATAATAATGAATATTGTGGATTAGTTTACTTTCTATTTATTTGATAAAATCAAAAATGTACTTTTTAAAAACATTGTCAACCTGAGTTTGTAAAACATGAACAGATTTATTGTTGCTAGCCAATTACATACTAATTACAATTATATATGCACATTTCATTACTTACATTATGTAAGCTATGTAACTAATTAATAATTGTAATGTTATTAGCAACAAATGTATCTAAATATGCATAAAATATATTATTCAAAGAGAAATAAATATTGACATTAGTCATTTATTTGCTATTTTTTCAAACAACATTTAACAACTGTTAGGTGCATAATCCTAACAGGGTGGAACCTTAGAGTGGAATAATTTAGCTTTACACYGTTTTATTCCCCACCAACAAATGATACTTCCTGAACGTGGTGCCATTGTGGGAGGGGGCTGTTTTTTAAAAGGGGAATTCAGTTTTTCCTCTATATTAATTTAGCCACCTCCGCAAAAGATATGTACATTAGTTTTTATATTTTTGCAGAGACAAGCTTTTTAAATGGATAGTTGTTGGCTCAATGCCTGGAAGTTTACGGGAACAGCTAGCCTGTTTCAAATGACAAGTTAAYAAAGGATTAATGAGGGGTATGTGGTTAATTACTCTCTTACCTCAAGACACTTCACATGATAACTATAATATTTAATCTAAATAACAGTTCCAAGACATCCCCTACGTACATTTCAAGTGATACGATTTCTCTCAATTATTAGACACGACTAGGCTACTCCTGCAGTGCATACAGGGACACTGCCTCTCCCGTATGGACCTTCAGGTGCACCTTCATATTGTGGTGGTGGGAGAACCTCTTCGCACACTGGGGGCAGCTGTAGGGTTTCTCCCCTGTGTGGACCCTCTGGTGCCTCTTCAGGTTGGACAATCGGGAGAAACTGGCCGGGCACAGGTGGCAGCTGAACGCTTTCTCCCCCGTGTGCATCCTCTGGTGGATCTCCACCTGTTTGGGGAAACTGAAGGCTATCCCACAGAACGAACACGGAAAGCGCWTCTCTTTGGCGCTGCCACCTTTACTGATTCCGTCTCTAMTACGGTCATGTGTCAATGGGCTTGTGTAGCCATTTAGTGTTGAGGCACGGGCGTGTTCAGAGGTCTGGTTTAACATAAGGAGAGTGTGAGGAGGATGAAGGCCAGGAAGTGTCTGTGTTGTCGCAGGGTCCATGTTCCAGTTGATAGATCCTATAGAAGGCAGGCTGAAGGCAGCACCTGTTAGAGGGTTAACCTGAGGCGCCATCAGTCTCTCTGAATTACAACTATAGGAGCAGGATGGAGCATCGCTAGCCGAGTCTGTGTCTGTTCTCTTCAGCCGCATACGGACACCTCCCAGTCCCCGCAGACCAATTCTACGCCTTGCCCTGGTCTCAGCCAGWCCTGGTCTCAGTTCAGTTGTTGTTTTGTGTTCCACTGTCTGTTTCTGGTTGTTATTAACAGTGTTGTTCCCCAGCCCAGAGTTGAGGACACTGTCCCATCCACTGACCTCCACTATGTCATCTCTAGTCCTGGCCTGCTCAGTGATGTTGTCCCCTGGGCCCTTGGCTGCACCKGTCTGGGAATCCAAGATGTCCGCCCAGTCTCCTCTGTTAGCCTCCAGCCAACCACCTGCAAGAGGTTACAAAATACTTTCGAAACATGGCAGACAACGTTACATTTTATGACTATAACTACTGTTCCCTGAAGGAGGGAAACAAGGTACAACATACTATGGGGAGTCGCACACTCGCCACTTCGATTGAAAGACCTACAATCACGCCCGACAAGGCCAATGAAATCGCTGTACACCTCGCCTTCCACAGGATTCATTCCTTCAATTGAATATCTCTCTCAGGGTTTGACAAACTTTTTTAGCCACAAGTAGTACAGATGTTTTACTTGTTCGAAAGCGCAAGTCACTTGGCCACCCCCAGACCAAATCTCTGGTCTCCCGTGCCAAACCTGCCCGTACGCCTGGGACAACAGGACTCTGCGCAACGTGAGTTGTCAGGGTCCTCGCCTAAAGGGCGAATKATCTCCCTGAACCAAGGCTGCCTGGGCCAATGGAGAGCCACAAGAATCAATGATAAGCCCTCCCAGCGCACCCTCTCCAACGTGGACTGAATCAGAASCACTGGCGGAAATGCATAAAGGAAGGTCAAAAGGCCACTGGTGCGCCAGAGAGTCTTTCCCAACAGGGCACTTGGGTCCCTCATGCAGATAAAAAGACGACAATGAGCATTTTCTTGCAATGCGTAAAGATCTATGTCGGCATTGCCGAACCTCTCCCATATCTGGGCAACCACCCAGGGGTGTAGTCTCCACTCTTGATGAAGAGGGGCCCCCCTGGATAGCAGATCCACCCGAGTTGAGGTAACCAGGAACATGCATCACCTGATGTGAGAGCAAATGTGCACTGCTCCACCACAACAGGGAGCGAGCCAAGGTGAGGAGGGTCCGGCCATGCCTGTTGATGTATTATATTTACATTTAAGTCATTTAKCACACGCTCTTATCCAGCGTGACTTACAAGAGTGAGAGCACACATTTGTGTACCGTTTTCGTACTGGTCCCCCGTGGGAACCGAACCAACAACCCTGGCATTGCAAGCACCATGCTCTACCAACTGAGCCACCATCGTTAGATATGACCAGCACACAGTGGTGTAAAGTACTTAAGTACAAATACTTGAAAGTACTGCTTAAGTMGTTTTTGGGGGTATCTGTACTTTACTTTACTATTAATATTTGTGCCTACTTTTACTTTACTACATTCCAAAAGAAAAGAATGTACTTTTTACTCCATACATTTTCCTTGACACCCAAAAGTAMAGGAAATTTGTAAAATTCACACACTTATCAAGAGAACATCCCTTGTCATCCCTACTGAGTCTGATCTGGCGGACTCACTAAACACAAATACTTAGTTGGTAAATCATGTCTGAGTGTTGGAGTGTGCCCCTGGCTATCGTCAATTAAAATAAAAAATACAATTCTGCCGTCTGGTTTGCTTAATAAGAAATCTGAAATGGTTTATACTTTTGATACTTAAGTATATTTAAAAGCAAATACTTTTAAACTTTTACTCAAGTAGTATTTTACTGGGTGACTTTTTTACTTGAGTAATTTTCTATGAAGGTATCTTTACTTTTCCTCAAGTACGACAATGTAGTACTTTTTACACCACTGCCCGCACATGTCTGACAATCAGAAGTTCCAGGTAATTGATATGCCGGGCTCTCTGTGACACCGACCATACTCCTCGAATTCAGTAACCCTCGCACACCGCGCCCCGTCTGTCRTGATCACCTTGCGGGACAACACCTGGCCCATGAGAACCCCTTGCGATAGTAACCGGGGATYCCTCCACTGGGCCAGTGCCTGAAGGCATGTCGGGGACACCTGAATTGACCTGTTTAGGTGGCGAGATGTATCCAAGCGTGTTGCTAGCACCCAGCACTGGAACAGCCTCAGGGGAATGACCACCATCCAYAGAAGCACCATCCCCAGTAGACGCAGGAACTGGTGAAAACGTACAGGAACTGGTGAAAAACKAAATTGGGCCAAGCAGAGCTGGAAACCCGACAACCTCTCCGGGGATAGAAAAGTGCAATTTAAGGATGAGTCTAACTCGAGACCCAGGAATGGAATGTGCTTAGACAGCTCTTTTTCTGGTTTACAATAAAACCTAGAGAATGAACATAGGGCATTAGCCTCGATGTGTGTAACACTGCTTGTTCCTTTGACTGCTATCAGCCAATCGTCCATATAGGTCAACACACTCAGCCCCTGGCCCCTCATGGAGTACCAAAAAATGATGCTACTTTCATAGCGTGAGGAGGTGGCTGTCCCCGAACTAAGTCCTCTTCATCACCSGAGGAAACCCCCGGAGCTGTCCAGGGACACCATGGCGTCGTCCGAACATGGGCCCTGTATGTCACCGAACCCACCGGCTCACCACCTCCCTGCTGGGAGGCTAGTTCCACCTTTTCCGACAACAGCCTCAAGCCCCTCTCCGCTTCCTGCACCTCGGTCCCAGCCAAGTTGCCGGATTCTTGGAAAGGAAAGTCGCAAAGAATGCTACACGTCTTTCCAGGGAGTTTTCCCACAGTATGTGGCAATGCGCACACGGACTGGTTCGCATAGTATAACCGCATGACTGGGGGCGTGATCGTGACCCTGAACCCGGCTTAGCCATYGTCGTCTCGGTCGCTTTCTTAGCCATCTTACTCATTGCTCCAGAAAACTGAAGAATAATTAACTGTTTGGGATTAGGAAACTAACGATACCAAATACAAACTTCAGCACACAACGTCCAGGGGGGTGAGCACGCTCTACCACAGTCTCGTTTTCCAATTGTTTGTTTTAGTAGCGTGAATTGCTCCTGTTCACACCAAGGTGAAGAGTGGAATAGTTGACGGAATAAATCCGAGCCTCGCATTTATAACCTGTGGATGGACGGGGCTTCCAGCGAGGCGCAGATTTCATTGGCCTTGTCAGGCGTGATTGTGGATCCTTCAACCGGTCACGAGAGTGCGACTCCCCATAGTATGTTGTGCCGAAGTTGACTGACTGAAGAGGAACTCCTATAAATTTTTCTGTCAATTACCTGGTGAAGTTCATTGTTTTTGTATGTCAGCATAAATTGTATTCATTTTATGAATGAAGAAARTGAAGAAAGAATCATTTCCAGGCGCATCACTATTACTATTGAAGAGGGCTCTATGCTGACTTTTTTTTTTTACAAGGAGTAAGTATAAGTGGGAAAATGTAGGTGCACAAAGAAATTTAGGAGCACAATTAAACATATTTCAGGTATTAAAGCTAGAATCTTAAATTGTTCTAGGCACACTGGTGCTAAATTAAAATTCCAGGTTTCCCTACAAAATATTTAGATGCATATGTGAGTAAAATGGTCRCACTGTAGAACCCTGTTGAGGATCTATAGGTTATACGTATTTCTCCCTTACCTTGCTCCCCCATCTTTAGTCCACTCAGCAGATCAATGCTCTCTGGTCCGTCCTCTGTCTCCTCTTTGACCAGCAGCAGATCAGGCTTCCCATCCTCCATGTCTACTGACTGTAAGAGATACAGAGTGAGAGGATGTTGGATCAAGAAATCTGATATGAGCACCCTGCTATGGAGCATCTTCTGATTGGGCAATGAGGGATTGCGATGAGTACTATGCAAACATGTTAGTTGATTTGATTACTTGACACTCTTTAAAATGGTTTGATAATTCAGGCATGGTCCCACCCTTTTGACAAAATTAATSAAGACCTGGGCCCGTTTCCACAAAGAGTCTTAGTAGGAGTGCTGATCGAGGATCAGAACTCCTACTCTGAGAGGCTATGTAGATACGGGCCCTGACCTAATACCATTCAGACAGTAGTTCAGTGGGCTAACCTCAGTGAGACTGTGTGTGGTCCTGTGCTGATCAGCTGGTTCCTCTGTGGGTTCAGGAGGAGGTGTAGTCTGGTTGTCCTCCATGACCATGGTCCCCTCAGGGTTCCCCAGACCCTCCTCCTTCACCAGCATCACCTGTGGACACTCCTCCTCCTGGAAAAGACATGTGATACAGATTACACAGACATACACTCCCTCGGGTACATAAACACACACACAGATAATAAACACACTTTCAACATGGAGTGTTTACCCATCCCCAATATGTTTGAGTCCCATACTGTAGTTACAGAATGACTTCATTGTTGTTAAACCCATCATGGTGGACATAAATATGATGTTGTGGATAAATATGAGTCAGCTATGATAAGTGAAAAGTCATCAGACAAACCTTAAACTATTTTGAAGTGTACACTAGGTATTTGTTAGTGTGTAGGTGATATTTAGTAGGCCTTAAGTGTGTATCGATTATAAAGCACTCGAGAGTATGCAGTCAATAAAAGTCTTAGAATGAAAAGACCCATTTTGTGTTTATTAAACAAGTGTTAAATACACCATATGAAAACCATCAACAACAACAACAAAATCAGCATGAACTTGATAAACTGCATTCATTTTCTCATGAAAAGTGTATTGGGGGGGGAAATTAAGTAGTTGAATGGAGGTAATGAAATAGGCATTTGTGAACATCACACTACACATATCTTTATTTTAAATAGTAAAAAATAAAATAAAAACCCTTGAATGAGTAGGTGTCCAAAATTTTGACTGGTACTGTGTATATACACACACACACGCATGTATATGCCTTATATACTGTATCACACAATATCTGGATGCAATATTCTACTCAGGAACATTCAAMACTGAAATCTGTGGATATTTTTGCTGACAATAATGAAAATGTATCTTTGATTTTAATGCAGGGCTTGTTCTAAACCATTCCTGAGTGGAATGGTTACTTTCTATGTTACGGAGTGGAATGGTTTTTCTGCTGGTGTATCCTGAGGTAACTCCTCTCTGAGAACCTCTTCCTGCAGTGTGTACAAGCAAACGGCCTTTCTCCCGTGTGGACCTTCAGGTGCATCTTCAGCTGGTCCTGGCGGGAGAACCTCTTCTCACACTGGGGGCAGCTGTAGGACTTCTCATGTGTGGACCCTCGGTACCTATTCAGGCTCGACGAGTGGGAGAAGCGCATGTGACACTGGGGGCAGCTGAAGGATTTCTCTCCTGTGTGGACCCTCTAGTGGGTCTCCACCTTCTGAGGGCAGCTGAAGCCTTTGTTACAGAACATGCAGAGGAACCGTTTCTCTTTACTATTGCCTGATGTTGCTCCCCCTCCTTGAGCCTGGGTCCTTTGAGTTCAATACCTGATCGAAAAGGACGTGTGAATCGGAAGGCCCCATCAACGTGGACACTGGGTCGCGATCCCTGAGCGCACGTAAAAGGAAGTTGGTTGTGACATTTGTATTTGTCTCTAAGCTTTCCCTGTAATCTAAGAAGTCTCTGCTATGTAAGTGTCTGTCTCTTAGGTGACCATCTGCATTCCGTGTGGGAGAAACGTTGCCCTCCACTTTCACAGTCACCTCATCTAGAATCAGACCCTCCCCTTTCTTATCTAGGCACCCTTCAGAGTATACACTACTACTGTACTGGTTCCTTTGAGCCATTCCAGATCAGTCTGTCTCTAAACCCAAGGGCATGTTGCCATGGTCCATCTCTGTAGCGTAAGAACAAGACAGATCATCACCACCAGTGTCTAACGTGTCACCATCTCCACGGTAATGAACCGTTCTCTGGCTTTGGTTAAATACCGGAAAGTACTCTGAGCCGGGAGCAGGAGGACAGCCCAGTGGCCCCAGCCTCTCTGAGTCTGATCCGTGGTCAGATCCTGTATGTAAGCGCCTGTGTGTTACAGTTAAAGTCTATGTCTGTCTCTGACTTGAGGACAGTGTTCGGCGTTCCACTGACCTCCGTGATGCTGCGTTGGGTCCTGGGCCTGGGCGGTGCTGGGACGGTGGTGGAGTCCTCAGTGGCTTCATGGGGCACTCCAGCCACTCCAGTCTGGATGTTTCTGCTGTGCCGTGGGGCCTCCTCTCTTTCAGACCCCTCCTGCTTCATCCCAGGAACTGCAACCTCTGCAGGCTGACACAAGAAGAGAGGAGATTATTACCGGCACAAGTCTAATTGGATAACAACGTTGTAGGAAAGTCCCACAAGCTCCCTAATGGCAGATAAATGAGGATGTACATGTAAGCAAGTGAATAGCTGAGGGGAGCCTTTCTGAAATAAATGGGCCACATTTAATGTACTGTAATTTTGATGTAATACTATTACACTAACCTCTATCACGATAATGTCCTGGGTTGAGGTTCCACTCCCATCATCAACAGTGATTGGTTGGTCATCACGCCATGTATTGTCTCTCGCTGGCTTCACAAAGCTCCTGTGGCCTCCAGTGAAATGTCCTTCACCTGAGAGAGTGATTGGGGGAAAAGAGGGGATTAGGTTAGTTACTGTCAATGCTCAATGGTATATTGTACGCTATTGTTACTGTCTAGAATTGGCAAGGATGTAAGGTAACACTTCTCATAACTTCTTGATATACTATTTRTAGATCAATGTATTAAGTTTCATGCATCAAATTGTTTTTAATTAGTAAATAATAGGACAAGCAGTAAATAAAATATCTGTTTAGAATATGATATTTTGTCTTTATGCAAGATAGTTAAGTAATCCGGGGAACTCTTGCATACTATCCAAAAACTGACCAAGACCCAATTCTAGTTAACACAGAGTTTCCAAGACTTGGTCCTAAGAGACGCACTTTTTTTTTTTTTTTTCACCAACACTGCAAAGCTGATTTAAATGATCAAAGCTTGATGATTAGTTGACTATTTGTATCAGATGTGTAGTGCTAGGGGGGKAAAACAAAACCTGCACCCTTTAGGGTCTGGAAGACCGAGTTTGGGAAATGCTGAGTTAACACATCTAGTCACACATGCGCATAGGAGAACGGGGCGCCAGGCCCGTTCTTCTGCAAAACGTACCTCTTGCCATTCCTCTGTTTCGGTTGAGGATCTTGTCAATACTGGGACGACTGGCGAGGGAACGCTCCCGTGCCACTTTCAGATCGAGTAGCTGTAGTTTCCTCCGCAATGAGCTGTTTTCTTTCCGACTTTGAGTTATTTCCAAACGAAACACTGCATAGTCGTCGTCTACGAGTTTACAGATCTCTGCMACGGCTGCATTCGCTAGCACCTCCATGATGGAGGCTATCTGAGTGTGAAAAACCATACAGTTAGCCATTGTTAGCAGCTAGCTAGCATTACCTAGGTAACATCGATCAACCAAGTCCTGTCTCCAACGAGAATTAAACACTACCCSGGAAAAGTATGTGATGCTGTTCATTTAAACGTCATGAGTTCCACTGTGTTAATAAAAACGCTAACGTGGAAATTATTCTTAGTCACTGTTCACTTCCGTTTAAACTGAAGAGAAATGATCTTATTGGGTGGCGTCATAGCTTAAAGGGTGTGGTTTGAATAATAAACTGTTTTTACGTTACGCATCAAATCTCATATGATCAGTATCTTCCAAGCTGAGAGCAGACTTGTTTAGAAAGAGCAGCGTGTCAGCAAAAAATAGAGTAGAAAAGAATAGAATCACCTCAGTAAGGTAAATATTMATCTGTCCGAGTTCTGTTTAGTTGACTGCTTCTATCTCTACAAGTTACCACAAAATATACACAACATTTGGAATTGTTAAATTATGATTTTAAAATACCTACCCAGGTAGCAATTCCACTTCCTTTACTTGGACTTGTTCTCTCTTTTCCAAGTTTACAAATTAATAACTCGAATCTTTTGGATAAAAAATGCAACAATAAGTGGATACGATTGGCAGTTAATTAAGTAATTTTTTCGTGATTATAATTTAATATATTGCTATGAAAGTGACCAAACCATGCTAAGGTAAAAAGCGACTACCTTTTACYTTATCCAGTTTTCCCAAAARTTAAAGAAACTAATTTAATGATTTCTTGCACAAAAGATTCCATTTTGACAAAATGGCTTGTGTTTTTTGTTTTTGTATCTCTAGACTAACATATGGTGCTCTATCTTTATATCTTGACAGTAAAATAAGCAAGGAGATAGACCAGATGYTTTTCAAYTTTCTGTGGAGAAACTGTACCCATTACATTAGGAAAACTGTTGTAATGAACACAATTTTCTGGACTTTACTACCTTAAATAATACTTTTAAGATCAATTGGATAAAACAATTCCTAAGAAGACCCACTTCTATCTGGAATTTTATTCCTCATCATGTCTTCTCTACTTTTGGTGGCCTTAACTTCATGTTGTTTTGCAATTATAATATTGACAAAGTTCCAGTGAAACTTTCTGCTTTTCATCGGCAGGTTTTCTTGTCATGGTCCTTAATTTATAAACACATTTTTTCTCCACAGATATTATATATGGAATAGTCGGGATATATTGTATAAAAATACTTATTTGTTTTTAGAATATTGGTTCCGAAATAATATCCTATTGGTGAGCCAACTGGTAAATGCAGAGGGTCTTTTACTCAGTTATAAGGAATTCTTATCACTTTACAAGGTCCCTGTAACACCTAAAGATTTTGCAATTGTTTTAGATGCCATTCCCTCAGGTGTTGCTCTGTTATTCAGGAACGTGTCAAGACCTGACCCTCAGAGCCTACCTTCTATTGACCCTGTTGACTCATTAGTAGGAAAGATTTGTTTCTCTTTTGGTCCATTCAACAACAGAGCGATACGAACCTTGTTTCAGCAGGATGTTGTATGTCATGCCTTATTGGAAATATCTGTTGGAAAAAAGTGTGGATGTTGCCACACACATACCTACTTGTCAACAAAATTAAGGAAGTTTCCTTTAAAATTATTCATAAATATTATCCTGCCAACCACTATATGAAGAAGTTTAAGGAAAACATAAACTCAAATWGCTCCTTTTGTAATGACCACCCAGAAACAGTGTTGCATCTTTTTTGGCATTGTATTCATGTAAGAATACTGTGGCAAGACATCAGTAGATTTATAATTTAACACATTTATGAAGATTTTACACTATTKTGGAGAGATGTACTGCTTGGATTCTTTACATACGATAGAAATAAGCTGAAACATTTTAATGTCATTCATTTCATTATTCTTTTGGCCAAATTTCATATACACAAATGTAAATTTACAAACAAAAAAACTAATTTTCTTACCCTACAAAAATAAATTGAACTGTATTTTAAGACAATTAAATACTCTACTAACAAAAAAGCTGTTAGAATTATAAGTGTATGTATGTCCCTTAAGGTCCTTGTGTAATTGTAATGTGATATTGTACCCCCTAGCTCAATTGTCCATTGTATATAATATATATATACTTGTGTTCCCTCATGTACACTCTGTATTGATTTGTTGTTAATAAAATAATWAAAATAATTTWAAAAAGTGTTTCCTGACCGATATCGCATTTGGTTAATGAATGTCCCCCATGAAACACTGTAGACGCAGAATCCTATTTCACGTTCTCAAAAMCCCCAGAATGAATCCAACTAAGATAACAACAAAAACATTTAATTCATTTTGACGTTTTAGTTGCACAATTTTACATCTAACTAAGGAGCTACTGGGCATGTATGTCTCACTGTCTTATCTATGCTATTGGTTAGAACGCAGCCACTGCAGCTGTTCACCCCATGTTAGTGGGCAAGTGGACCTTGTCAAATCAAAACCCAACCTTCATTTACCCGTTGTGACGCACTGATGTTCCAAACTCCATTTTAGAAGAGACGGACTTTATGACCAAAATCATCCTATTTACACCTTGTAGTCCATTTTAACAATAGTATAATGTTAATTGACTCATATCGATGCCACATAGGCCGTTTTCAAAGGGATTCGTTGCTTTTTAATGGCAGTCGCTCTTTAACGCTTACCGTATGTGGTCCGGAGCCTGCTGGTTTTCTGTTCTACCTGATAATTAATTGCACACACTTGGTGTCCCAGGTCTAAATTAGTCCCTGATTTAGAGGGTAACAATGAAAAAGCACATTGGAACTGGCTTCGAGGTCCAGACTTGAGTTTGAGGGCCCTATATTATGTTTTGTATATGTACAGTCACCTCCATAATTATTATCACCCTTGATTAAGTTGAGCAAAAAAGACTACAATTAATAATTCAAATATTGAGCTACAGTGCCTTCATAAAGTATTCACACTCCTTGACCGTTTACAYTTTTTTKTGTGTTACAAAGTGGGATTAAAATGGATTCAATCATAATTTTTTGTCAAAGATCTACACAAAATACTCTGTCAAAGTGGAATAAAAATGCTAACTTTTTTTAATAAATGGAAAATAAACAATAATATATCTTGATTAGATAACTATTCAACCCCCTGAGTCAATACATGGTAGAATCACCTCACAGCTGTGAATCTTTCTGGGTGTCTCTAAGAACTTTGCACACCTCGATTGCACAATACATGCTCATCATACTTTTTTAAATTCTTCAAGCTCTGTCAAGTTGGTTGTTGATCATTGCTAGATAGCCATTGTCAAGTCTTGCCATAGATTTTCAAGTTGATTTAAGTCGAAACTCAGGAACATTTCATGTCGTCTTGGTAAGCAACTCCAGTGTATAGTTGGCCTTGTGATTTAGGTAATTGTCCTGCAGAAAGGTGAATTTGTCTCCCAGTGTCTGTTGTAAAGCAGACTAAATCAAGTTTTCCTCTAGGATTTTGCCTGTGGTTAGCTCTATTCTGTTTATTTTTATCCTAAAAAACTCCCTAGTCCTTGCTGATGACAAGCATACCCATARCATGATGCAGCCACCACCATGCTTGAAAATATGAAGAGTGGTACTCAGTGATGTGTTGGATTTGCCCCAAACATAATGCTTTATATTCAGGACAAAAAGTACATTAATTTGCCATATTTTTTCACTATTCATTGAGTGCCTATTGCAAACAGGATACATGTTTTGGAATATGTTTTATTCTGTACAAGCTAACTTATTTTCACTGTCATTTATGTTAATATTGTGGAGTAACTACAATGTTGTTGATCCATCCTCAGTTATCTCCTATCACAGCCATTTAACTCTGTAACTGTTTTAAAATCACCATTGGCCTCATGGTGAAATCCCTGAGTGGTTTCCTTCCTCTCTGGCAACTGAGTTAGGAAGGGCGCCTGTATCTTCAAAGTGACTGGGTGTATTGATACACCATCCAGAGTAATTAAAAACTGCACCATGCTCAAACAATATTCAATGTCTACTTTTTTWAAATCCCTCTACCAATAGGTGCCCTTCTTTGCGAACCATTGAGATTGTGTCACTGATTTACACACAATACCCCATAATGTCAAAGTGGAATTGTGTTTTTATACATGTTTAAAAACAAATACAAATAAAGATCTTTTAAAATATTGGCAAAKTATATAATTTTATATTAACACAACTGGTCAGAGAATAAAAAATACTAAAAAAGATTGGTGMCAAAATTATTGGCACCCCTGTTTTCAATACTCCAGCACCCTCACCTTGCAAGGACAATGACACTGGGCCTTTTTCTAAAACGTTTTATGAGACTGGAGAACACATTGGGAGGGATCTTAGACCATCCCATACATAATCTTTCCAGATCCTTGAAATCCTTCGTCTGCGCTTATGGACTGTCTTCTTCAATTAAACTATAGGTTTTCAATGGTCGGGAGACTGAGATGGACATTGCAAAATTTTGATTTTGTGGTCAATTAACCATTGCTTTGTGGATTTTGATGTGTGCTTGGGGTTATTATCTTGCTGGAAGATCCACTTGCGGGCAAGTTTCAGCCTCCTAGCAGATGCAACCATGTTTTGGGTTAAAATGTCCTGGTACTTAGTAAAGTTCATGATTCCATGGACCTTAACAAGGGCCCCAGGACCAGTGGAAGCAAATTAGCCCCATAACATCAAAGATCCACCATCATATTTTACAGTAGGTATGAGATTTGGTTGTTTTCTGCATATGCTTTATTTTCAAGTCATCTCACCATAACACCGCCTGGAGTTTGCGGAACGGTATTGGTACTTGGATTGAAACTGGTGCTATGAGGGGGAACGAGCATCAGAAGACTATATGGGCTATATGAATTTCTCCGTTACCTTGCTCCCCCATCTTTAGTCCACTCAGCAGGTCAATGCTCTCTGGTCCATCTTCTATTGTCTCCTCTTTGACAAGCAGCAGATCAGGCTTCCCATCCTCCATGTCTACTGACTGTAAGAGATACAGAGTGAGAGGATGTTGGATCAAGAAATCTGATATGAGCACCCTGCTATGGAGCATCTTCTGATTGTGAAATTAGGGATTGCTATGTGTACTACGCAAAAATGTTAGTTGATTTGATACTTTGAAAACGTGTTAGTTGATTTGATTACTAGACACTCTTTTAATGGTTTGATCATTCAAATGCATGGTCCAACACTTAAGACAAAATTTCTCAAGACCTGGGCCTGCAAGTATCCACAAAGAGTCTCAGTCTCTAGGAGTGCTGATCTAAGAAACTAAGGAATTAACATGGTCCACACACATCCACACAGTTGTGAAGCGGGCACGACAGCGCCTCTTCCCCCTAGGAGGCTAAAAAGATTTTCAGGAGGCCCTCAGATCCTAAAAAAGTTCTACAGCTGTATATCACTGGGGCCGAGCTCGCTGCCATCCAGGACCTCTATACCAGGTGGTGTCAGGGAAAGGTCCAGAAACTTTTCTCGTTCAAATATTTTTTATTGAACACACACAAGAATGGTGTATAGGTATAAAAGACAAGTATACAATTATTATCTAAACATAAAAGAGCAGACGGATCAGAAGCGGGTCTGGGTCTATTGAAGTCTCCAGAACTTCAGAGAGGATCCTAAAAATTCCACACCAATAACCATACAAGCTAGAGCACAGGGCAAAGCAGTGGAGTAGTGTACCCTGCGCAGCCAGACATTTATCACACATAGGGGATGTATCAGGAAATATCCTATGCAGTTTGGTTTTGGAATAGTGTAATCTGTGTAATACCTTGAATTGTATGAGACGATGTCTGGAGTTAATGGAGCAGGTGTGGATATACTCCAAGCTATCTTCCCAGTCTGCCACAGAAATGTAAGTCCCTAGTTCTTCCTCCCATTTTGCCTTAATGGCATCTGTAGAAGGTGTGCTAACAGATTGAAAAGCGTCATATAGACGAGATATCAGTTTGTCTGAGRTGGGGCATATTTTTATGCATCCGTCAAACATGGAAGGTTTAGCATTCCCAAATGTCGGGAGGTGTTTTCTAACTTTCTCTAATTTGTAGGTATCTGAAAAAGTTACGTCTGGAGGTMCAGAAACTTTTCTAACCCTCCAGCCACCCAAGCCATTGACAGTTCTCTCTGCTGCCGAACGGCCAGTGGTGGAAAAAGTACCCAATTGTCATACTTGAGTAAAAGTATAGATACCTTAATAGAACGTTGCTCAAGTAAAAGTAAAAGTCACACAGTAAATTACTCCTTGAGTAAAAGTCTAAAAGTATTTGGTTCTAAATATACTTAAGTATCAAAAGTGAATGTAATTGCAAAAATATACTTATGTATCAAAAGTAAAGTAGAAGTATAAATACTTTCAAATTCCTTCTTTTAAGCAAAGCAGATGGCACCATTTTCTTGTTTTAAAAAGGTATGAATAGCCAGGGGCAGATTCCAACACTCAGACATAATTTACAAAAGATGCATTTGTGTTTAGTGAGTCCGCCAGATCAGAAGCAGAAGGGATGACCATGTGTTTAGTGAGTCCGCCAGATCAGAGGCAGAAGGGATGACCATGTGTTTAGTGAGTCCGCCAGATCAGAGGCAGCAGGGATGACCATGTGTTTAGTGAGGCCGCCAGATCAGAGGCAGCAGGGATGACCATATGTTTATGGAGTCCCGCCAGATCAGAAGGCAGCAGGGATGACCATGTGTTTAGTGAGTCCGCCAGATGAGAGGCAGCAGGGACCATGTGTTTAGTGAGTCCGCCAGATCAGAGGCAGCAGGGACCATGTGTTGTCTTGATAAGTGCGTGAATTGGACCATTTTCCTGTCCCGCTAAGCATTCAAAATGTAACAAGTACTTTGGTTGTCAGGTAAAATGTACGGAGTAAAAAATAAATGATTTTCTTTAGGAATGTAGTGAAGTAAAAATATAAATAGTAAAGTAAAGTACAGATACCCCCAAAAAACTACTTAAGAAGTACTTTAAAGTATTTTTACTTAAGTACTTCACACCACTGTGCACGGCAAGCGGTACCAGTGCACCAAGTCTGCAACCAGCAGGACCAGGGCTGGGCGATATGGCCTAAAAATCATCTCTCTATTTTTTCCAAACCGATTCACGATATACAGTACCAGTCAAAAGTTTAGATACACCTACTCATTCAAGTGTTTTTCTTTATTTTTACTATGTTCTACATTGTAGAATAATAGTGAAGACATAAAAACTATTAAAAAAAACATATGGAATCATGTAGTAACCAAAAAAGTGTTAAACAAATCAAAATATATTTTAGATTTAGATTCTTCAAAGTAGCCAGCCTTTGCCTTGACAGCTTTGCACACTCTTGGCATTCTCTCAACCAGCTTCATGAGGAATGCTTTTCCAACAGTCTTGAAGGAGTTCCCACATATGCTGAGCACCTGTTGGCTGATTTTCCTTCAGTCTGCAGTCCAACTCATCCCAAACGATATCAATTGGGTTGAGGTCGGGTGATTGTGGAGGCCAGGTCATATGATGCAGCACTCCATCACTCTCCTTGTTGGTCAAATAGCCCTTACATAAGCTGGAGGTGTGTTTTGGTTCATTGTCCTGTTTGAAAAACAAATGATAATCCCACTAAGCGCAAACCAGATGGGATGGTGTATCGTTGCATAATTCTGTGGTAGCCATGTTGGTTAAGTGTGCCATGAATTCTGAATAAATCCCTGACAGTGTCACCAGCAAAGCACCCCCCACACTTCCTCTTCCATGCCTTACGGTGGGAAACACACATGCAAAGATAATCCGTTCACCTACTCTGCGTCTCACAACGACACGGTAGTTGGAACCAAAAATCTCCAATTTCGACTCATTAGACCAAAGGACAGATTTCCAACGGTCTAATGTCCATTGCTCATGTTTCTTGGCCAAAGCAAGTCTCTTCTTCTTATTGGTGTCCTTTAGTAGTGGTTTCTTGGCAGCAATTCGACCATGAAGGCCTGATTCACGCAGTCTCTGAACAGTTGATGTTGAGATGTGTTGATTACTTGAACTCTGTGAAGCATTTATTTGGGCTGCAATCTGAGGTGCAGTTAACTCTAATGAACTTATCCTCTGCAACAAAGGTAACTCTGGGTCTTCCTTGTCTGTGGTGGTCCTCACGAGAGCCAGTTTCATCATAGCGCTTGATGGTTTTTGCGACTGCACTTGAAGGAACTTTAAAAGTTCTTGAAATTTTCCGGATTGACTGACCTTCATGTCTTAAAGTAATGATGGACTGTCGTTTCTCTTTGCTTATTTGAGCTGTTTTGCCATAATATGGACTTGGCCCTTTTACCAAATAGGGCATCTTCTGTATACCACTCCTACCTTGTCACAACACAACTGATTGGCTCAAACACATTAAGAAGGAAAGAACTTACACACATTAACTTTTAACAAGGCACACCTGTTAATTGAAATGCATTCCAGGTGACTACCTCATGAAGCTGGTTGAGAGAATGCCAAGAGTGTGCAAAGCTGTCAAAAGGTGGCTACTTTGAAGAATCAAAAATATATTTTGATTTGTTTAACACTTTTTTGGTTACTACATGATTCCATATGTGTTATTTCATAGTTTGTCTTCACTATTATTCTACAACGTAGAAAATAGTAAAACAAATTAAATAGAAAACCTTGAATGAGGAGGTGTTGTAAAACTTTTGACCGGTAGTGTATATTATATAACTTTATAGTAAGAAGAATAAATGAACATAGCTGAATAAAATAGAAAGGATATTTGTATGTAATGATTGCCTAGCCAGTGCGCACATGGAGTGGCTATTCTGTGTGGAATGTAAAAAGTGATCATTTAAAACAGGTCCTATACACTTCATTTAGAGTTATTTGGCTACTTTAGTTGTGATACAAACCTCTTACAAATCAAAACATATTGGCTGCATGATGCTACTATTGTCTGATGATTTGAAAGTCGCAAAAAGGGTAATGCGCTCAGTTTCTTGCCTAGACTGTGTACACTGTTCATTAGTCTCTTATTCTGTGCATTCAAATTGCCATCGATAGTATAGCCTTAATATGCCTGTACGGGACAGTGTTAATGAAATAAGAACGCTATAATAGGTGTGTTGGAAAAATGAAAAGCTCCTGACACTCATCAGTCATTCATTATGAATACGATTTATTTGATTTCATTCTTCATTAATGTAACCACAATGTTCAGTTGAAATGACAGATGCACTCACCAACAGTAGGGACATCTTATTGATAAAATATATAACAAATGGATTTGGGCTAATTGACCATCTGATGAAGTGGAAACTCAAARGGGCAGATTCAGACTTAGGAAATGCACGACTTTCCTATGCACGCCTTTCCTATGCCCTTCTGAAGCCTCAAATCAGACCGACAGCAAATTACATCAATGCCGCGTAATACATTCTGCAGTAAAAAATTTCAATATGTAATCCAACATGTTTAGTGGATGTGTGCATCAAAAGTTCAACATTCACCTTTTCCTACTATTTCTGTCAAGTCTAGCATACAATTTGATGCATACATTGGTGTGTACCACACAGAACGCACTGAAACTGCAAGGCAAACGCAGCATTCCATTGGAAATGAATGTACTTCTGATGTACCAAAACGCAATGATGCTGTCGGTGTCAGTATTTGGTATTCAGAGTTACCTTATTCAGTCGCGTAACGCGCTCTGCAGGTGCGGTTACCTTGCATGCTCTAAATACATTTCATTCAACTGCTGAAAACCCTCCCACTTGCTGGCCAACAGATTTTCTCATGGAGTTTCCATTCAATAGGGTTTTCAGTACATGTATCTTAAGCCATCCCTTGAAATAGGCTGTACCTTTTTAGTTAGAACTTTGTCAACAGACTCACTAGATTATATTGACAGGACGGGTTCAGAATATTAGGGATCAATGAAAGAAAGCCATCTAAATATATGCATATTCGCCTCCGTTTCAGCGCCAATTGGTAGATTTAAAAAATATCTTGTTGATTATTTAGGGTAAGGAAAGTATTTATGAATCACAAATAACAGGTTTGGAGAGCCTTTACACGCAAAATATTGATCCTGAAAGTTGYCATATTCAAGTTCAAACTATGAGATATTGGAAGGTGAGAAAATTGTACAATAGGGGTACAAGAATATTCCTATAAATACATTATCCCTCACTAATCATGGAATTGTAGCCTAATGACTGGTCCAGTAATCATGAACCGTGCACCAGGCTCCAGGTTTAAACTGCTAAGTGTGGTCTGAGTTCCATAATGATTTAAATAGGCTACATGTCCCAAATTATTGCCACTAATGCTAGCGACTCTCTGGAACAATTTACAAGGACGTGACAGAGGAAAGAAAGGTAAATAGAATGGCAATGGAAGGATGTGAAATGTAGGCTACAAATGGAAAGAAACTAACACTAAAGTGACAGTTACAAATTAATGTGGGTATTACTGGCAGTGGCTCCCGATTTAATGGATAATATTTAACATTATAAACTGTAAAAATAAAAAATAAACTGAGAAAAACCTGGGCATAAAATTAAAACATTCTATAGCGCATAAATCAACTTGGTAGGTTCGGCGCTCAGAAGCCTATAGCTTGGCTCTCCAAATTTCACCCCCCCACCCAAAAAAACTATGAGGACATAGGCCTACAATTAACATTTTGAATAACGACAGAGCTATTTTTAGGTAGGCTACATTTTCATGAACCCTAGGCACTCGTGGAATTTTTTTTGGAGAGCCTTACCACACAAATGTAAGAAAACAGTGCTTTAATTAACTTAATTAGCCTAAAAAAATGTACATTATCAACTGTTACTAATGATCCTCAGCAACAAGCACACGGCCGTGACAGTGTTTACAGAGGAAGCAAATTAAGGTAAACGAAACGATGTAATGACTATGTAGGCTATACCAACTGAAGGGAACTAACAGTGAATTGGCAGTTGAATATGCGTGGTTATTAGGCCTACTGACGGTTGATACTGATAGTGGCTAATATTTAACATGATAGAAATAGGAAACAGAAGGTCAGGGTAGCCAATAATTAAGACATTAGAGTGTGCCCCTCTCTGAAAGTTAAAAGGCTGTACAATTTAAATTCTGCATAATGGCACAACATTTCATAAACTTTTCTGTGGGAAAAGTGATATGTAGATATGCTTCAGTACTGCCATATGACTGGTTTCACATTTGKCTCCAGCGATTAGTAGGTCAAATAGATCTAGATGCTATTCTCAAACTTAAGGGAAATGCGTTCCATTTACGCCGCTTAACTCTGGTCAGAATTCCCCCTATTATGCATTAGCTAGACTGCTAAATATAATATGCCGCTAGTTAGCTGTGTAATTGATTAATGTAATGTCTTAAACTTTGCAGCATACCCAATGATGTCTATAGGCTTACGCAATCACTGCAAATGGCAGATGTGCGCTTCCTGCGCACCGTTCCGTATAAGCTATTTCTCAAAGCCATAGCCTACCAGATACTTTGGTTAAAAAACGGTGCTCCAGCGGTCCATATTGAGAGTTGAGAAATAAATGTAATACCTACAGAAAGCTGAGACCCTCCTCTCTCCAACAGTCACAACAGTAGGCCTATTTGCTTTTAAAACTGTAATTGTTCCGCAATTGCAATTTGAAATGTTGCAATCACAATGCATTTTACTCTCCTCTCCCATTCACTCAGAGCCCAGAGAGAGAGAGAGTGTGGTTTGGAGGATGGATGAGACGTTTCGGATAATAGCAGCGAGTCTATTTAAATAAAAAGTGTGGAACTTGAAATTGAATGTCATGGTCAATACACCTGTGTTTCCAGAATGCAACACTTTATCATTTTAACTAGAGCGCTGAGTATCAGGCTATTAGCAAATTGATGGCCGTTAGCAAGTTTGGCAGGCTTCTAACGCCCATCAGAGCCATTAATTTACAGAGGGCAGTTTTGGAGTAGCCTAGTTACCGTGAGTCACGTGGAATTAAACTGAGGTCATGACTCRTGACCGCTAGTCTGGGGGTAATACTGGGCCCTCTCTCCCGTGTGGACCTTTAGGTGCATCTTCAGCTGGTGCTGGTGGGAGAACCTCTTCTCACACTGGGGGCAGCTGTAGGGTTTCTCCCCTGTGTGGACCCTCTGGTGCCTCTTCAGGTTGCAAGTCTGGGCAAAGCTCATGTGACACTGGCTACAGCTGTAGGGTTTCTCCCCTGTGTGGACCCTCTGGTGGATCTTCAGGTTCCAAGCCTGGGAGAAGCGCATTTGACACTGGCTACAGCTGAAGGGTTTCACCCCTACGTGGACCCTCTGGTGGATCTCCACCTTCTGAGGGCAGTTGAAGCCTTTATTACAGAACATGCAGAAGAACCGTTTCTCTTTAGTACCGCCTGATGTTGCTCCCCCTTCCCCAGCCTGGACTCTAGCCTTGTCRTTTGAGTTCAATACCTGATCGAAAAGGATGCGGCCGTGTGAAGCGAAAGGTGCCATCGACGTGGACACTGGGTCGCGATCCCTGAGCGCGTGTAAAGGGGAGTGGGTTGCGATATTTGGATTTGGCTCTAAGCTTTCCCTGTAGTCTAAAAAGTCACTAGTGTTGCTCTGCGACTGTCCTTCTCCTAAGTGAGTCTGGTCTGCATTCCATGTCAGAGGATCGTCACCCTCCTCTTTCACAGTCACCTCATCTACAACCAGACCATCCCCTTTCTTATCTAGGAACCCTTCAGAGTATACACTACTACTGTACTGGTTCCAGTCCCCTCTCATTGAATTAGTCTGTGTATCTAATACCACAGGCACGTCACCAGGTATCATCTGTGTCTCTGTAGCATATGAACAGGTCGGATCATTGCCAGTCTGTGACGCGTCACCTGAATCCCGATGGGACAGAACAGTCCTATGGCTCGGGTTACCGTAAAGTAAATACTCTGAGCGGGGAGTAGGAGGACAGCCCAGTCTCCTCAGCCTCATTAAAGTCTCTGTCTCAGACTTGAGGACGGCGTTCGGCGTTCTACTGATGTCCCTGGGCTGCGCTGGGGTGGTGGGGTCCTCCGTGACTACATGGGGCGCTCCAATCTGGATGTTGCTGCTGTGTTGTGGATCCTTCTCTCCTTCAGACCTCTCCTGCTTGACTCCAGGACCTGCAGCCTCTGTATCTGCAGACTGACACAATAGGAGAGGCTATTATCATTACATGAGTTGAATTAGATAAAAATGTCATAGGGAAGTCTCACAAGCTCCCCTATGGACAGGGCTGTGCACAACCCCCCCAAAATGCCTCTGTAGCTAAAATAAATAAGCCTATTTATTTCTGCAACAACTCACTCACTCATCACAAATTGTAAGCAAGCTAGTTACTGTAACTCCATAAGAGATGACTGGCATTGGGAAAAGAGGTTGGGCTATCAGCTGATTATTGGTGTTGATGATTGATGTAAATCTGCTAGTTASCTATCTCGATTAATTTTACCTCTGTATTTCTGCYTCTCTCAGATGCTCGTATCAGCCAACCAGACCGAATATTGACGATGATGTAGGCTAAATCATGTGTGATCAAGTGTTAATAAAATGTTATGCTGCTGTGGTATTTAATAGCAATCTCCGTACAGGGCAGACTGGGAAATAGACGCAACCGGGCGTGCGCAAGCWCCGTACAGGGCAGATCAAGAGGCGCAACCAACAGAGCTYGACAACAACTTGCGGTCAGTGGGTTCAGAACAACAATGACAAAAAATATTTTGGAGGAAATTATACCACCACCCAAGAGGGCACTTTGGAGACTGGAAGGGCAAAGGGGCAGAGCCCTATCAGGTAGAGCCCTATCTGTGCACGTGCCTGCTTATGGCAGATGAGGATGTACATGTGAGCAAGTGAATAGCTGAGGGGAGCCTTTCTGAAATAAACAGGCCACATTTMATTTACTCATTTTCAATTCAACACTATTACACTAACCTCTATCACAATAACGTGCTGGGTTGAGGTTCCACTYCCCTCATCAACAATGATTGGTTGGTCATGTCTCCATGTATTGTGTCCTGCTGGCTTTACAAAGCTTCTGTGGCCTCCAGTGAGATTTCCTTCACCTGAGAGAGTGATTGAGGGAAAAGAGGTAGTTCGGTTACTTACTGTCATTGCTCAACACTATATAGTGGATGTAATGTAACACTTCTCATAAGTTCTTGATATAGGCCTACTATTTATTGATCTATGTATTATGTTCCATGCATCATATTCTTTTCATTGAGTAAATAATGGGAAAAACAGTAAATCAAGAATCTGGTTAGAATATGATATTGTGTCTTTGCGCAAGTTAGATAAGTAATCAGGGCCTACTGCAAATTGTACCTCTTGCCATTCCTCTGTATTTGTCGAGGATCTTGACACTACTGGGACGACTGGCGAGGACGCGCTCCCGTGCTACCTTCAGTTCTTGTAGCTGTARTTTCCTCCGYAATGCCCTGWTTTCTTTCTGGCTTTGAGTTATTTCCAAACGAMACACTGCATAGTCGTCGTCTACGAGTTTACAGATCTCTGCCACGGCTGCATTCGCTAGCACCTCCATGATGGAGGCTATTTGAGTGTGGAAAACCATACAGTTAGCCATTGTTAGCTAACCTTAGCAGCTAGCTAGCGTCACCTATATACTAGCTATCAACCAAGTCCTGTCTCCAACGCAAATTAAAGATTACATGGGGTAAGTATGTGATACTGTGCAGTTAAATTAGTCATATTTTGAATTCCATGGTGTTAATAAACGTCTAAATAACAACAAGAAAAACGCTAACGTGGAAATAGTTATTTGTCATGGTTTACTTCCGTTTACACTGAAGAGAAAGGATGTTATTGGTTGGCGTCATAGCTCAAAGGGTGTGGCTAAATGAAAAGGATGTGCGTGCTGTTCTAAGAATAACGGATTTTTTAAACATTACACATCAAATCTCCAATATCTTTAAAGCTCAGAACAGAAAAAAATACTAGCTGGAACTCGTCTGAGCGGTCGGCTATGAATGCCCGCACCCACTAGTACTAAAGTTGTATTGATTTAATTTTATGAATGAAGAACAGTAAGAAACAAATATAGGCAGGTGCATCACTACTCCCATTGAATATATATTACTGTATGTAGGCTATATGTATTTCTACCTGACCTTGTTCTCCCATCTTTAGAGCAGATCAAAGCTCTCTGGTCCGTCCTCTATTGTCTCCTCTTTGACCAGCAGCAGATCAGGCTTCCCATCCTCCATGTCTACTGACTGTAAGAGATACAGAGTGAGAGGATGTTGGATYAAGAAATCTGATATGAGCACCCTGCTATGGAGCATCTTCTGATTGGGCAATGAGGGATTGCTATGAGTACTATACAAACATGTTAGTTGATTTGATACTTTGCAAAGTGTTAGTTGATTTGATTACTTGACACTCTTTAATGGTTTGATCATTCAAAGGCATGTACAGACTTAAGTCACATTTAATCACGACATGGGCCCATATCCACAAAGTATCTCAGAGTAGAAGTGCTGATCTAGGATCAGGTTCCCCATCTGTCTGCATAGTCTTATTTATTATTATCTAAAGGCACGCCTGCTCAGAATTTTTTCTCTATTAGTCTACACCTACTGTTTATGAAGCATGTGACATATTAAATTTGATTTGATTTTGAGTTCACAGTGGACTCACCTCAGTGAGACTGTGTGTGGTCCTGTGCTGCTCAGCTGGTTCCCTCTGTGGTTTCAGGAGGAGGTGAAGTCTGGTTGTCCTCCATGACCACGGTCCCCTCAGGGTTCCCCAGACCCTCCTCACACCCCTCCTCCTTCACCAGCAGCATCTCTTCCTCCAGGAAGAGTCTGGTGATATAGATGACAAGGAACAACACTCCCTCAGGTACACACACACAGATAATAACCACACTTTCAACATGGAGTGTTTACCCATCCCCCACTACTTTTGAGTACTATACTGTTACAGAATGTCTTCATTGTTGTTAAACTATCATGGCGTACATAAATATGATGTTGTGGGTAAATATGAGTCAGCTATGATAAGTCAAAAGTCATCAGACAAACCTGACTATTTATGTGTACAGTAGGTGTTTGTTAATGTGTGGATATGTGTAGGTACATTTAGTAAGTCTGGTTGTTGGTTGTGGTTGTTGTGGTTGTTGGGGGTATGCAGAATAGGGTGAGATCAGATGATGTATACTAAAGAGTCTCAATATAAGTCTTAGAATGAAAAGTCCCATTTTCTGATGTGTTAAATACACCATATGAAAATCACACATACACRTCTCAACTAAAAATCTGCATGAACTTGTTAAACTGCATTAATAGGCATGAAATCTAAAAATATAAATAGGCATTTGTGAACATCATATAGCCTACACAGTACAAACACAATATTTAACAGACTTCTTAGGTTTATATACAATTCCTAAATGCAACATCCCGGAATATTCAACACTAAAATCTGTTAATCCATTATTCCAAATGCATCTGTGAATCTGTATAGCACTTTGTGACATCTGTTGATGTAAAAAGGGCTTTATAAATACATTTGGTTGATTGATTCTGCTGACAACAATGAAAAATCATTTTTCTTTAAAGGGGAATTGCTAAATGTATGCAGATCAAAACATTTAATAAAAACATGTTTGTGAAATGCTTACTTACAGGCCCTTCCCAACATTGCWGAGATAATAATATAAAAAGTATATGGAATAAATACAAAATGAGTAACAAGATATTCCAAACTAAGTGTTTTGATAGCTTTCAAATGTAGTATCAGGTCCACGTAGAATAAACAAACCTTTACATAAATCAAAWAACATTTTATTTGTCACGTGCCGAATACAACAGGTGTAGACTTTACTGTTAAATGCTTACTTACGAGCCCTTTCCCAACAATGCAGAGATAAAAATGGAGAACATTTAAAAAAAAAAAAGGGAAATAGTAACACAATAAAATAACAGCGAGATTATATACAAGGAGTAACGGTACTGAGTCAATGTGCAGGGATATGAGGTAGTTGAGGTAATATGTAGGTAGGGGTAAAAGGGACTAGGCTAGATGGATAAGGAGAGATAATAAACAGAGTAGCAGCAGCGTATGTGAAGAGTGTGTTTTGTGTGTGTGTGTGTGTGTGTGTGTGTTGGAGTGTCAGTGTAGTAAATGTCAGTGTAGTATGTGTCAGTGTGTGGGTGGAGTCCAGTGAGTGTACATAGAGCTGGTGCAGGAGAGTCAGTGACTCAGTGCAAATAAAAAGGTGTCAATGCAAATAGTCAGGATATGGAAAGATAAAGTGCTCGATCCTCGTATATAATCCAATGAACAGAAATAGGACAGCMCTCCGGTAAATAAACGTAACGCCACGTAGGGTAGGAGATGGGGCTAAATTACTTCTCCAAAGAGAGACATATTGGATAGTCCGCTTGGGCACTCTTGCCCCAGCAGGCCTGAATGCAGAATGTTATTTTTCGTTGTATGTTTTTGTAGTAGTATATAAATAGGCCAAACATTTAGGTAATGACATCATTACTCAAGAAGGGCTCATACCCGAAATGTTTGTGCTGCAATAAAAAATTGTCAGGGTAGCCATTTGACTAACTGTTCAGCAGGGCTTTCCTCTGACATCGCTTGGTATAAAGGTCCTGGATGGCAGGGAGCTCGACCCAGTTTTTCACACAACACAATGCCACAGATGTCTCAAGTTTTCAGGGAGCATGCAATTGGCATGCTGACTGCAGGAATGTTAACCAGAGCTGTTACCAGATMATTTAATGTTAATTTCTCTACCATAAGCCGCCTCCAATGTAGATTTAGAGAATTTTGCAGTATGTCCAACCGGCCTGCAGACCAYGTGTAACCACGCCAGACCAGGACCTCAACATCTGGCTTCTTCACCTGCGGGATCGTCTGAGACCAAAAACACGGACAGCTGATGAAACTGTGGTTTTACACAACCAAATAATTTTTACAGAAACTGTCTCGGGGAAGCTCATCTGTGTGCTCGTCGTCCTCACCAGGGTCTTGACCTGACTGCAGTTCGGCGTCATATCAGACTTCAGTGGGCAAACGGTCACCTTCAATGGCCACTGGCACGCTGGATGAGTGTGCTCTTCCCGGAATTATCTGGGAATTGACTGGATTTCTGACCCATGCCCCTACCTTTTTTTGTAWGGTATCTGTGACCAACAGATGCATATCTTTATTCCCAGTCATGTGAAATCCATAGATTAGGACCTAATGAATGTATTTAAATGTACTCTTTTCCTTATATGAACTGGAACTCATTAAAATCTTTGAAATTGTTGCATGTTGCGTTTTATATTTTTGTTCAGTGTATATATAGACAATATGCATAGCAGTATTGGCAACACACTTACATTACAGTTTGGTAGTTTAGTAGAAAATATGTCTGCAAGCTTATCAAAATAACTTTAAGTAATTAGTGGTAATTATTATTATTACACAGCATGTCAAACTCCCCAATAAGAACCCATGCAACTTACATTTCGATGCACGCACAACATTCAGGTATTCGGGTTAATGTCCACAATAAAAAGTCCTCAGAAAAACATGTGTCTTCTTCCTTCGCACATTGATAACACTCTTTTGGATACTGGAACATCTTCACTGTAGCCAGGTCAGTATCAGGCAATAAGAAGGACCATGAAAACAAATCTGAGCGGTTGGCTGTGAATGCCCTCATCCGCTAGTACTTGATGCTGATTAAGGATCTGACTCACTACAGGCTGTCCGGCAAGAACAAGGCAGATGTTTTATTGGCTCTTGGTCACAGCCACATATTACCACACAAGCACAGACTAAAAGTGATCGTCATGGTTACAATTAGGAATGGACAGCAGTTGAACTGTTGTGGTTCTATAAGGCAAGAGTGTGCACAACATGTAAACGGTATTAGTTAAAGCGTTATAGATCTGCAATATAAATAGGCTATATGCACTAGTCATTCAGAGTAACAGTTATTCCAAGATCCATTGTAAATAACCAAAGTGTGTGTGTGTGTGCTCCAAATGTGTGGTGGGGATGAAGAAAATGAATAAACACCCTGAAAGGAGAAGCATCCACCTTGTTCTTACCGGGCAGAGCGTCTGCTAAATGACTTAAATGTAAATGTAAATGTAGAGCAGTGGTGCCCAAACTTTTTATAGTCCCCTAACCCTTCAAACATTCAACCTCCAGCTGTACCCCCTCTAGCACCAGGGTCAGCGCACACTCAAATGTTTTTTGCCATCATTTTAAGCCTGCCACACACACATAAGAATGAGTGTGAGTTTGTCACAATCCGGCTCGTGGGAAGTGACAAAGAGCTCTTATAGGACCAGGGCACAAATAATAATAATATAATAACAATCAATAATTTTGCTCTTTACTTAGCCATCTTACATATCAAACCTTATGTGTTCATCAAAAATTGTGAATAACTCACCACAGGTTAATAAGAAGGGTGTGCTTGAAAGGATGCACATAACTCTGCAATGTTGGGTTGTATTGGAGAGTCTCAGTCTTAAATCATTTTCCACACACAGTCTGTGCCTGTATTTAGTTTTCATGCTAGTGAGTGCTGAGAATCCACTCTCACATAGGTACGTGGTTGCAAAGGGCATCAGTATCTTAAACAGCACGATTTGCCAAGGCAGGATACTCTGACCGCAGCCCAATCTAGAAATCTGGCAGTGGCTTCTGATTAAATTACATTTTCAACAGAACCGCTTGTTGCAATTTCGATGAGGCTCTCTTGTTCAGATATCGGTAAGTGGACTGGAGGCAGGACATGAAAGGGATAACGAATCCAGTTGTTTGTGTCATTCGTTTCAGGAAAGTACCTGCGTAATATGGTGGAAATTACAAGAATATATTATAATGCTGTTATTGCAATTGGCTCATTCATCCCCCTCCTTTCCCCTGTAACTATTCCCCAGGTTGTTGCTGTAAATGAGAATGTGTTCTCAGTAAACTTACCTGGAAAAATAAATTAAATTAAAATAAATTGCATCAAATGGTTGTTTTATGCAACAGAATAAGGGGTTGTTAGAACACTCATTTGTGTGTGTTCTACCGAGGATGGGGCTCTARAAGATTTACGATGTCTTTGGGTGATACCGCATTCCAGAGCTTGAGTTAATGTTTCTGTACTGGGGTACCGGGGGGAGATGGCTCCAGTATGGAGTTGGGGGGCCAGAGACAATGATAACACAATGATAACTGTTTTTACAGCAGATACTGTCTGCTGTGAATTATAAGTATCTTTCATACAGATCTTAACCTTGTGACCCATTCCATACATCTGTTGTTTGTCATGTAGACTGAAGAAGGATGGCCTTTGCTATAAAATGCTGTGGCTCAAACCAGCTCGTTGAGTTCGCAGTGATCACCTCCAGGGGTGATTACCRAMCAGCTCCATTACTGCAGTAATTAAATAATAAAGTTGGATTGTTTTGAAGAAATCTAAAAGTCTCTCCTTTTGATGACAATACTTCCACCACAGTAATTGCGCACCCAACTCACTCAGGTGCTTCGCTATATCACATTTTACATTATCCGTAAGCTTGCGTTCATTTGCACACAAAAAAATCATACAATGATGGAAAGACCTGTGTGTTGTCTTTGTTAATGAAGACAGAGGAGAGCTCCAACTTCTTAATCATAGCCTAATTTTTGTCCCGCACATTGAATATAGTTGCGGAGAGTCCCTGTAATCCTAGATTCAGATCACTCAAGCAAGAAAAAACATCACCCAGATAGGCCAGTCGTGTGAGAAACTCGTTATCATGCAAGTGGTCAGACAAGTGAAAATTATGGTCAGTAAAGAAAACTTTAAGCTCGTCTCTCAAKTTAAAAAAACGTGTCAATACTTTGCCCCTTGATAACCAGCGCACTTCTGTATGTTGTAAACGCGCTACATGGTCGCTGCCCATAACATTGCATAGTGCAGAAAATACGAGAGTTCAGGGGCCTTGCTTTAACGAAGTTAACCATTTTCACTGTAGTGTCCAAAACGTCTTTCAAGCTGTCAGGCATTCCCTTGGCAGCAAGAGCGTCTCGGTGGATGCTGCAGTGTACCCAAGTGGCATCGAGAGCGACTGCTTACACACGTGTTACTACTCCACTATGTCTCCCTGTCATGGCTTTTGCGCAATCAGTACAAATACCAACACATCTTGACCACCAAAGTCCAGTTGATGTCACAAAGCTGTCCAGTACTTTAAAAATATCCTCTCCTGTTGTCCTGGTTTCCAGTGGTTTCCAGAAAAGGATGTCTTCCTTAATTGACCCCCCATAAAAGTAACGGACATATACCAGGAGCTGTGCCAGGCCCGCCACGTCTGTTGACTCGCTTGTATGCGAAGCAGTAATTGTTTTAAAACATCTCCTGCCATGTCACCGATGCGTTGTGAAACAGTGTTGTTTGATGAAGGCATTGTCTGTATAGTTTTTATGGCCTTTTCCCCCCAGCATTGTCCCAGCTATATCCGCAGCAGCAGGAAGAATTAAGTCCTCCACAATAGTATGGGGCTTGCCTGTCCTAGCCACTCTGTAGCTCACCATATAAGACGCTTCTAGCCTCTTCTTATTAATGGTATCTGTTGCTTTTATACACGTCTTACTACTCTAAAGTCGTCTTAATTCTTGCTCAAAAAACTCCCGTGGCTTATTTTTCAAATTGGCATGTTTTCTTTCTAAATGTCTGCTCAAGAGTGAAGGTTTCATCGAGATGTGAGATAGTACTTTTGCACATACACTACCGTTCAAAAGTTTGGGGTCACTAAAAAATATCTATTAAAAATATAGATTTTTAATGTAATATCTACACAGGCGTACAGAGACACCAAAGCCATCTGCCAGGGCACCAAGGTCATCTGCTAGGGCACCAAGGCCATTTACCAAAATAGCCAATTAAATTGATTTGAAAACCAAAAAACACTAGCTATTCTGTTAAGAAAAACAATAGTGTATGTAAATGTACATAAATAATTTGCCTACAAGTCAAAGTGTAAGTGATAGCCTATGCGTATTGGCTACAGCCTGTCATGTCCAGACCGATGCTGGCATGAGGGAGGCACCTGAAAATGTAGCCAAACTTTAATGAGACTTTTAATTACACATTATATATATATATATTGTATTTGTCAAACATGACTGGTGTTTAGCCTATATATATATATAGGCTAAACACCAGTCATGTTTGACAAATACAATGTAGGATCATTATTACTATCTAAAGGCTTGATTCTGTCAAATTCATTCCGACAGGAGAGAAAGGCCAGTGCCTGTTGTGCACTGCAACATCACCCACCTTGTAATCTGTATATTATTTTGAAACTATTTAACAGTAAATGTAACTGTTTAAAACCTGGACATTTGTTGTCATTTTATGAGGCATGTCTTAACATTCCTATGGTTGGAAAATGGTAAGGGGGGTTATTTTCTAAACACTTCCTCATATCCCATTGAAAGCAGTGGGCCTTTTTTTCTCATGTGCTCAACTTTCTTTCCTTGTCCAGCAGCCAAAAACACAATCCTAGTCATATTAACAACCCATGCTTGTTGTTGCRTCTTTAGATCTTCCCTCTTTCGAAAGGATTTTTGAAGGATATTTTCATCTCTGTCATATGAAACCACTCGCATTTGAGTGTACTTTTGAGAATGGTGTTTTCCTGCTAATTGCATTTTGGAACATTCACACTTATAGCCTACGCATTGCTGCGTTCATAATGTAAAGAAATAGCCTAATAGTTTAGCAAGATTTTAAACTAAACCTTCTGATCTGTTGCATCAGCCTCATTGCTTTAAAAGGGTTTTTGATGTACAGGGGTTGTATTAATTTGGGATCTATCACGTCCCACAACATGTTCGGAATATACACTGCTCAAAAAAATAAAGGGAACACTAAAATAACACATCCTAGATCTGAATGAATGAAATATTCTTATTAAATACTTTTTTCTTTACATAGTTGAATGTGCTGACAACAAAATCACACAAAAATGATCAATGGAAATCAAATTTATCACCCATGGAGGTCTGATTTGGAGTCACACTCAAAATTAAAGTGGAAAACCACACTACAGGCTGATCCACTTTGATGTAATGTCCTTAAAACAAGTCAAAATGAGGCTCGTAGGTGTGTTAGCCTCACGTGCCTGGATGACCTCCTACAACGCCTGCATGCTCCTGATGTGGCGGATGGTCTCCTGAGGGATCTCCTCCCAGACCTGGACTAAGACATCCGCCAACTCCTGGACAGTCTGTGTGCAACGTGGCGTTGGTGGATGGAGCGAGACATTGATGTCCCAGATGTGCTCAATTGGATTCAGGTCTGGGGACGGGCGGGCCAGTCCATAGCATCAATGCCTTCCTCTTGCAGGAACTGCTGACACACTCCAGCCACATGAGGGTCTAGCATTGTCTTGCATTAGGAGGAACCCAGGGCCAACCGCACCAGCATATGGTCTCACAAGGGGTCTGAGGACCTCATCTCGGTACCTAATGGCAGTCAGGCTACCTCTGCGAGCACATGGAGGCAAAGAAATGACACCCAACACCATGACTGACCCACCGCCAAACCGGTCATGCTGGAGGATGTTGCAGGCAGCAGAACGTTCTCCACGGCGTCTCCAGACTGTCACATGTGCTCAGTGTGAACCTGCTTTCATCTGTGAAGAGCACAGGGCGCCAGTGGCGAATTTGCCAATCTTGGTGTTCTCTGGCAAATGCCAAACGTCCTGCACGGTGTTGGGCTGTAAGCACAACCCCCACCTGTGGACGTCGGGCCCTCATACACCCTCATGGAGTCTGTTTCTGACCGTTTGAGCAGACACATGCACATTTGTGGCCTGCTGGAGGTCATTTTGCAGGGCTCTGGCAGTGCTCCTCCTGCTCCTTCTTGCACAAAGGCGGAGGTACGGTCTCCTGCTGCTGGTTGTTCCCTCCTACGGCCTCCTCCACGTCTCCTGATGTACTGGCCTGTCTCCTGGTAGCGCTCCATGCTCTGGACACTACGCTGACAGACACAGCAAACCTTCTTGCCACAGCTCGCATTGATGTGCCATCCTGGATGAGCTGCACTACCTGAGCCACTTGTGTGGGTTGTAGACTCCGTCTCATGCTACCACTAGAGTGAAAAGCACCGCCAGCATTCAAAAGTGACCAAAACATCAGCCAGGAAGCATAGGAACTGAGAAGTGGTCTGTGGTCACCACCTGCAGAACCACTCCTTTATTGGGGGATGTCTTGCTAATTGCCTATAATTTCCACCTGTTGTCTATTCCATTTGCACAACAGCATGTGAAATTTATTGTCAATCAGTGTTGCTTCCTAAGTGGACAGTTTGATTTCACAGAAGTGTGATTGACTTGGAGTTACATTGTATTGTTTAAGTGTTCCCTTTATTTTTTTGAGCAGTGTATATTTCTTGCACAGAAGGACAAGCTGACCAATAGAATAAGTCAACTTTAGTACTATGGGGGATAGTAGATTGACATAGGCTGTTCGTTGGGCCTACTCATYTTGTTGGCTGATGATCACCATATCATCTACTCTGCCTCATCATTGGGGAGAAGTGCCTTGGTCAGGGAGGTGACCAAGAACCTGATGGTCACTCTGACAAATCTCTAGAGTTCCTCTGTGGAGATGGGAGAACCTTCCAGAAGGACAACCATCTCTGCAGCACTCCACCAATTAGGTCTTTATGGTAGAGTGGCCAGACAGAAGCCACTCCTCAGTAAAAGGTACATGACAGCCCACTTGGAGTTTACCAAAAGGCACCTAAAGACTCTCAGACCATGAGAAACAATATTCTCTGGCCTGATGAACCCAAGATTGAACTCTTTGACCTGAATGCCAAGCGTCATGTCAGGAGGAAACCTGGCACCATCCCTACGGTGAAGCATGTTGGTGGCAGCATCATGCTGTGCGTATGTTTTTCAGCGGCAGGGACTGGGAGACTAGTCAGGATCGAGGGAAAGATGAAGTACAGAGATTCTTGATGAAAACCTGCTCCAGAGTGCTCAGGACCTCAGACAGTGGCAAAGGTTCACCTTCCAACAGGACAATGACCCTAAGCACACAGCCAAGGCTATGCAGGAGTGGCTTCGGGACAAGTCTCTGAATGTCCTTGAGTGGCCCAGCCAGAGCCAAGACTTGAATCCGATTGAACATCTCTGGAGAGACCTGAAAATAGCTGTGCAGCAACGCTCCCCATCCAACCTGACAGAGCGTGAGGGGTCCTGAGTGGCTCAGCGGTCTAAGGCACTGCATCTCAGTGCAAGAGGCATTTGAACCAGTCCCTGGTTCAAATCCAGGCTGTATCACATCCGTCCGTGATTGGGAGTCCCATAGTGTGGCGCACAATTGGCMCAGCGTCGTCCAGGTTTGGCCCGGGGTAGGTTGTCATTGTAAATAAGAATTTGTTCTTAACTGACTTGCCTAGTTAAATAAATGTTCCATTTTTTTTTATTACAAAACATTTAGAGGATCTGCAGAGAATGGKAGAAACTCCCAAAATATAGGTGTGCCAATCTTGTAGTGTCATACCCAAGAAAACTCGAGGTGCTTCAACAAAGTACTGAGTAAAGGGTCTGAATACTTGTGTAAATCTGATAGCAGTTTATTTTTAATTTTTAATACATTTGAAAATATTTMTAAAAAAACGTTTTTGCTTTGTCATTATGGGGTATTGTGTGTAGATTGATGAGGGGGGRAAACGATTTAATCCATTTTAGAATAAGGCTGTAACTTAACAAAATGAGGAAAACGTCAAGGGATCTGAATACTTTCCGAATGCAYTGTATTAGACCATGCATTTAGCCTATGCATGGTCTACATGATCAGATGTGCTMCTAGCAAGAAGCATTATTACCTGTAGCCCAGCAGCATAGTTGCTATAAAATGTACATAGGCTGAAGCATTTTTAACAAATGCCAAAACTGCTTTGAAAATACATTTGACAAAACTGCTTTCAAAAGTGGTTTCCCGCGATTGCATTAAGAATTGTTGTGCATTGCCTGCTTGTCAGAATACATGTAGCCCTCCCATTGCTCTTTAAACTTGAATGAGCCTCGAGAGGAATATTTATCTCGCATAGAAAGGGAAGGGGGTGGTGGGGGGGTATACCTAGTCAGTTGTACAACTGAAAATGTGGCATTTAACCCAACCCCTCTGAATCAGAACACACAACAAGGTAAACAGGTACAGTGCTTCATTTCAGCAGGATCCTGCCGGAACAGKATCCGGAACCTCTCTGTTTAAAACTGTTTTGTCCCGGAACCTATTTGGCAGGATCCGGTACCTCTTTTTTCAGGGTTTTGCTCTCTCAGTTGCCTCTTTGTTTATTCTCCTGCCCCCACAAAAAAACGTAACGTGAAAAAGTACATTCTCAGGAGGGGTCTAATGTTCTWAGAGTTGATTTGGGTTGGGCCGGCCCTGGTTTAGAGTCCGCGCAACATTGTAACCTATGTTTGAGACCAACGCTTGGCGGTGGCTKTGTGAGAAGGGCGCCTGTATCTAACTAGAATGAGATTCACTTTCTATGATCTCTCGCTCTCTGCTCTGATAGACATGAGCCTGCAACTCATCTCTCCAGCGTTGCACTTCATAATTTATTTCCTTATAGAATCATAGCTACGCGAAGGGTTCTGGAGGAACTGCAGCACCCCTGATAAATTGAAATACATTTGCTTATAGAATTACTGCTGTTTGTTCAAAAATAAACGAAATCATTCAGAATAGCCTACTACACCTGTGCTTTCCAACACAGGTTGGAAAGCAATGGCTCCTGCTGAAAAGAGAATACTTTTCTGTATGCTACCAAAATATTTGATCAAMTTCCAAATATTGTTTTACAAAAGAGAGTCTTTTGGAATGAGCGCATAGACAATCACCAGCGAGTGACCTGCGCATCATTGGGTGAGTCAATGAAACTGGAAAGCATTTTTAGGACTATAATTTCCTCCTCATATTGTAGCCTACATACACACCTAGACRGGGGGGCTATTGATGGATGGATGGATTGATGGATTCAAGACAAGGTGTTTTTTATTGATCTCAGATTCTCGGTTTGACAGTGACAAAGTAGCCTGCCACTTAGATAATTTTGGCAGAATTAAAAAAGATTCTGCCAAAGTCTCCWGTCATGTAAATGACCTAGAATGGCATGAAATGCGTTTATAAAAGGCCAACATTTTCTCGGACCCTAGGCTACTAAAAATGTTCCCCGTGTATGCAACTTCTGTAAGAGCCTCTACTCTACTGCTCTATGCCACTACTCAAACGCGATGATATGCATGCAATGCTTTATTATAAAGGTGATTTTTCCCCTCATGCGTTCTGGTACCTTAGAACTCCTCAGGTCACCCCCCTCTCGGGCTCACTTTGTTCTGGCACCTCCCGATTTACAAAGTAAGCACTGAATAGGTACACTATTCCACTATTGGGCTGTCTGATTTTGTTTTAATAATAACAACATTACATGGAAAAAAAATAGTAGCACTGGAAAGTAACATCCTGAGTGATAAAGTAGAGGCTTTGAATTACTTTGCCAGCAGCTACACACCACTGTCTGAGTTGAACGCTGCTGTGGTGTCCTTTACAGACCATTTCATCCCTTCCATCTGAACATTGGAGTGGCATCAACAATCATGCATGTCAGTTCAGTGCACACAGTTTAACAGAGAAAATGCAATATTTGGGAATATATTTCGTAGAACAGACATGCTTCTGTCTGTATTAGGCTATGTCATCTAAACCAGAATCCATATGACTGAAATCCATGGCAGTGACTGAGAACTTTATGGAACTAACRTTATACATGGGCCATGTGCTTTTTCTGCTGGTGTATCCTGAGGTATCTCCTCTCGGAGAACCCCTTCCCGCAGTGCGTACAGATGAACGGCCTTTCTCCAGGTTAATCTTCAGCTGGTGGGAGAACCTGTTTTCACACTAGGGCAGCTGTAGGATTTCTCCCCTGTGTGGACTGTCTGGTGCCTCTTCAGGTTGGAAAAGTGGGAGGAATTGGCCCTGCACAGATGGCAGCAGGATAGTTTCTCCCCTGTGTGCATCCTCTGGTAGATCTCCACCTGTTTGGTGAAACTGAAGGCTTTCTCACAGAATGAACACGGGAAGCGCTTCTTTTTGCCACCGGATCTACTGATAGCATTACTACTACTGTCATTTGTGTAGCAATTTGGTGTTGAGGCACTGGCATTGTCTGAGGTCTGGTTTAACATTAGGAGAGTGTGAGGAGGACAAAGGCCAGCGAGTGTCTGTATTGTCGCAGGGTCCATGTTCTAGTTGATGGATCCTCAAGGCGGCAGGCTGAAGGCAGCACCTTTTAGTGGGTTAACCTGAGGCACTGTCAGTCTCTCTGAATCACAACTATTAGGAGCAGGATGGAGCATCTTCAGCCGAGTCAGTATCTGTTCTCTCCCCCTGCATACGGACACCTCCCCGTCCCCACAGACCAAATCTACTCCTCGCCCTGGTACTCAGCACGTCTTTTGTCATGGAGACTAAGTTCAGTTGTTGTTTTGTGTTCGACTGTTTCTGGTTGTGGTGTTGATACCCAGACCAGAGTTGAGAACGCTGTCTCATCCACTGACTCCCACTATGTCGCTTCTGGTCCTGGCATGCTTGGGGGAAGTCGTCCCCTGGGCCCTTGGCTGCGAAAACCAAAAATCCAAGATGGCCGCCCAGTCTCCTCTTTAGCCTCCAGCCAACCACCATCAGAGAACTCTACATATACAGTTTTGAGTCAATGTTTGTTTTAGTATCTAAACAAGTTTTATTCATTTCATTGTATGCCCATTAGTAATATAATAGTAATAACATATGCCATTTAGCAGGCACTTTTATCCAAAGCGACTTAGTCATTCGTGCATACATTTTATGTACGGGTGGCCCTGGGAATTGAAACCACAACCATGACTGTGCAAGTGCCATGCTCCACCAACTGAGCCACACACACAGTGCCTCATCCATTTACACACACTACCCCATAATGAATGACAAAGTGAAAACTGTTTGCAAATATATTGAAAATGAAATGCAAAAATCTAATTTACATGAGTATTCACACCCGAGTCAATATTTGTATAAGCACCTTTGGCGGCGATTACAGCTTTGAGCTGTGTTGGGTATGTCTGTATCAGCTTTGCACATCTGGATTTGGGGATTTTCTCCCATTCTTCCTTGTAGATATTCTAAAGCTCTGTTAAGTTAGATGGGGAGCTGCCGTGAACAGCAATCTTCAAGTCTTAACACAGATTTTCAAATGTGATTCAAGTCTGGGCTTTGGCTGGGCCAATCAAGGACTTTCACATTCTTGTTCTGAAGCCATTACAGTGTTGCTTTGGCTGTATGCTTGTAGTCATTGTCCTGTTGGAACGTAAATTTTCGCCCCCAGTCTAAGGTTTTTTCATTCTGAAGCAGGTTCTCATCAAGGATTTGCCTGTATTTGGCTCCATTTATTGTTCTCTCTATCCCTACCAGTCTTCCAGGTCCTGCCGCTGAAAAGCATCACCATAGCATGATGCTGCCACCACCATGCTTCACGGTAGGGATGGTGTTAGAGGGGGGAAGAGTTGTGCCTGGTTTTCTCCAAACATAGCACTTTGCATTCAGGCCAAAGAGTAACAGTTTTGTCTCATCAGACCACAGAATCTCAGTCTTTCACATGCCTTTATGCCAACTCCAGGTGTGCTGTCATGTGCCTTTTTCTCAGGAGTGGCTTCCGTCTGGCTACTCTCCCATAAATCCCAGATTGGTGAAGTCCTGTAGAGACTGTTGTCCTTCTGGCAGGTTCTCCCATCTCAGCCAAAGAACTCTGTAGTTCTGTCAGAGCGGCCATTGGGTTCTCAGTCACCTCTCTGACCAAGGTCCTTCTTGCACCAAGGTCCTTCTCAGTTTGGTTGGACAGCCAGCTTTAGGCAGAGTCTGGGTACTTCCATATGTGCTCTTGGAAACGTTCAACACTCTAGAAACTGTTTTATAACCTTCCCCAGATATACGCCGCGTCACAATTCTATCTTGGAGATCTATGGGCCGCTCCTTGAACGTCATGGTATAGTTTCTGCTCTGACATGCACTGTCAACTGTGGGACCTTACACTGAGTGTACAAAACATTAGGAACACATCTTTCCATGACATGGACTGACCAGGTGAATCCAGGTGAAAGCAATTATCCCTTATTGAGGTCACCAGTTACATCGACTTCAATCAGTGTAAATGAAGGGGAGGAGACAGGTTAAAGAAGGATTTTTAAGCCTCGAGACATTAATTGTGTACGTGTGCCATTCAGAGGGTAAATGTGCAAGACAAAATATTTAAGTGCCTTTGAACGGGGTATGGTAGTAGGTGCCAGGCGCACCGGTTTGAGTGTGTCAAGAACTGCAACACTGCTGGGGTTTTCACACTCAGCAGTTTCCCGTGTGTATCAAGAATGGTCCACCACCCAAAGGACATCCAGCCAACGACAGGTCATTGATGAAATGGGACAGAGGAGGCTGACAAATTGTGCAGCGCAACAGACAGGCTACAGTGAGTCAACTGACAGTCCAGTACAACAGTGGTGCCCAAAGAACCACAAAATAATAAACAGCTCATAGTACCTTGACACAAAGGGATTATGGCAGCCGACAACCTTACAAAGTTCCATTTCTTTCAGCAAAAAACAAGAAACTGCGGTTGCAGTGTGGTAAAGAACAAAAACACTGGAGAATTGGAAAAACATTGCCTGGTCTGATGAATCCCTGGTTCCTGCTGTTTTACACTGATGGGAGGACTAGGGTATGGAGAAAACCACGAGTACATGCATCCATCATGCCGCGTGTCAACATTGCAGACTGGTGGTGGTGTGATGGTGTGTTTTCATGCCACACATTTAGGCACTTGATAAAAGTGGAGCAACGTTTGAATGCCACAGGATATCTGAACATCGTCGCCAATCAGGTGCATCCCTTCATGTCAGCAGTGTATCCATCTGTGAATAGATTTTTCTTCAGCAAGATAATGCCCCAGCCACAAGGCTAGGATTGTCCAGGAATGGTTCCACGAACGTGACAGTGAATTCAGCTTACTGCAGTGGCCTGCCCAGTCACCAGATCTCAATCAAATTGAGCATCTGTGGGATGAGATGGAACGAGCTATTCAGAGTAGAGATCCACTACCAGCCAACTTGACACAACTGTGGGAAGCATTGGAGTCAACATGGGCCAACATCCCTGTGGAACGCTTTCGACACCTTGAAGAGTCCATGCCCTGACGAATTGAGGCTGTTCTGAGGTCAAAAGGGGGTGCAACTCAGTATTAGGAAGTTATACTGTTTTGTACACTCAGTGTATATAGACAGGTGTGTTTCTTTCTAAATCATGTCTAAACAATTGAATTGGCCACAGGTGTACTCCAATCATGTTGTAGTGACATTTCTAGGATGATTGAAGGAAATTGGATGCACCTGAGCTCAATTTGGAGTGTCATAGCAAATGGGTGTGAATACTTATGTAAATGAGATATTTCTATATTTCACTTTCAATAAATGTGAAAAATACTAAAAACATGTGTTCACTTTGTCATTATGGGGTATTGTGTGTAGATGTGGAATAAGTCAAGGGGTATAAATACTTTCTGAAGACACAGTATATTAAGTTCTGTATATGTATTTCTCCCTTACCTTCCTCCTCCATCTTTAGTCCACTCAGCAGGTCAATGCTCTCTGGTCTGTCTTCTATTGGGCATGGTCCCACGCTTAAGATAAACTGGGCCCATATCCACAAAGTGCTGATCTAGGATCAGTTCCCCACCTGTCTACATAGTCTTATTCATTATGATCTAAAAGGCTAAATTTATCCTAGATCAGCACCCCGACTCTGAGAGGCTTTGTGGGTATGGACTAGAGGTCGACCGATTATGATTTTTCAACGCCGATACCGATACCAATTATTGGAGGACCCCAAAAAAGCTGATACCGATTAATCGGACGATTTTTATATATCGGCCGATATATATATATATATTTGTAATAATGACAATTACAACAATACTGAATGAACACTTACTTTAACTTAATATAATACATAAATAAAATCAATTTAGTCTCAAATAAATAATGAAACATGTTCAATTTGGTTTAAATAATGCGGTTTAAATAAAAAGTGTTGGAGAAGAAAGTAAAAGTGCAATATGTGCCATGTAAAAAAGCTAACGTTTAAGATCCTTGCTCAGAACATCAGAACATATGAAAGCTGGTGGTTCCTTTTAACATGAGTCTTCAATATTCCCAGTTAAGAAGTTTTAGGTTGTAGTTATTATAGGAATTATAGGACTATTTCTCTCTATACCATTTGTATTTCATATCATTTTGACTATTGGATGTTCTTATAGGCACGTTAGTATTGCCAGCCTAATCTCGGGAGTTGATAGACTTGAAGTCATAAACAGCGCAATGCTTGAAGCACAGCGAAGAGCTGCTGGAAACGCAGGAAAGTGCTGTTTGAATGAATGCTTGAATGAATGCTTACGAGCCTGCTGCTGCCTACCACCGTTCAGTTAGACTGCTCTATCAAATCATAGACTTAATTATAATATAATAAACACACAGAAATACGAGCCTCAGGTCATTAACTATAATTTCGAAAACAAAACGTTTATTCTTTCAGTGAAATACAGAAGCGTTCCGTATTTTATCTAACGGGTGGCAACYCTAAGTCTAAATATTGCTGTTACATTGCACAACCTTCAATGTTAGGTCATAATTATGTAAAATTCTGGCGAATTAATTACGGTCTTTGCTAGGAAGAAATGGTCTTCACACAGTTCGCAACGAGCCAGGCGGCCCAAACTGCTGCATATACCCTGACTCTGCTTGCACAGAACGCAAGAGAAGTGACACAATTTCCCTAGTTAAAATAAATTCATGTTAGCAGGCAATATTAACTAAATATGCAGGTTAAAAAAAATAACTTGTGTATTGATTTTAAGAAAGGCATTGGTGTTTATGGTTAGGTACACATTGGTGCAACGACAATGCTTTTTTTCGCGAATGCGCTTGTTAAATCATCACCCGTTTGGTGAAGTAGGCTGTGATTTGATGATAAATTAACATGCCCCGCATTGATTATATGCAACGCAGGACAAGCTAGATAAACTAGTAATATCATCAACCATGTGTAGTTAACTAGTGATTATGTTAAAATTGATTGTTTTTTATAAGATAAGCTTAATGCTAGCTAGCAACTTACCTTGGCTTCTTGCTGCACTCGCGTAACAGGTGGTCAGCCTGCCACGCATTCTTCTCGTGGAGTGCAATGTAATCGCCCATAATCGGCATCCAAAAATGCTGATTACCGATTGATATGAAAACTTGAAATCGGCCCTAATTAATTGGCCATGCCGATTAATCGGTCAACCTCTAATATGGACCCTGACCTAATACAATGCAGACAGTAGTTTACATTGGGCTCACCTAAGTGAGACTGTGTGTGGTCCTGTGCTGCTCAGCTGGTTCCTCTGTGGGTTCAGGAGGAGGTGTAGTATGGTTGTCCTCCATGACCATGGTCCCCTCAGGGTTCCCCAGACCCTCCTCCTTCACCAGCAGCACCTCCAGACCCTCCTCCTCCTCCTGGAAGAGACAGGTGATACAGATTACACAGACATACACTCCCTCAGGTACGTACACACAGATAATAAACACACTTTCAACATGTAGTGTTTACCCATCCCCACTATGTTTGAGTCCAATACCGTAGTTACAGAATGACTTCATTGTTGTAAAATCCATSATGGTAAATATGTTGTGGGTAAAAATAAGTCAGCTAAGTCAGCTGTCAAAAGTCAGACAAATCTGACTAAACTATTTTGACGTGTACAGTAGGTGTCTGTTAGTGTGTGTGTCAGCAGGTAGACATATTTAGTGTATATTGGTTATAAAGCTCTGTTGGGATGCAGAATAGGGTGAGATCAGTTACTGTCTTACCTCAATTAGCCACGAAATCCCTAGTTTGAAAGTGACAAACAGTTTTCTGGAAGCTGTGCTGCGCCATTTTCCCTAAATTTCTCTCCACGTGGACCAGCCCCCTAGCAAATCGAGATCCAGCCAATGATATTCACCCCCTCTATGTTTTTTGAGTGATAGCTAGCAAGAATCACACACAGCAGAACAAGAGAGAGAGCAATGACGTGAATTGAACATACACTATATACACAAAAGTATGTTGACACCCCTCAAATTAGTGGATTTGGCTATTTCAGCCGCACCCGTTGCTGACAGGTGTATAAAATTGAGCACGCAGCCATGCAATCTCCATAAACAAACATTGGCAGAAGAATGGCCTTACTGAAGAGCTCAGTGACATTCAWTGTGGCACCGTCATAGGATGCCACCTTTCCAACAAGTCAGTTTGTAAAATTTCGGCCCTGTTAGAGCTGCCCCCGGTCAACAGCGAGTGCTGTTATTGTGAAGTGGAAATGTCTAGGAGCAACAACGACTCAGCCGCGAAGTGGTAGGCCACACAAGCTCACAGAACGGAAATCTTAACGCTACAGTGTACAATGACATTCTAGATGATTCTGTGCTTCCAGCTTTGTGGCAACAGTTTGGGAAAGGCCCTTTCCTATTTCAGCATGGCAATGCCCCCGTGCACAAAGTGAGATCCATACAGAAATGGTTTGTTAAGATCGGTGTGGAAGAACTTGACTGGCCTGCACAGAGAACTGACCTCAACCACATCGAACACCTTTGGGATGAATTGGTACACAGACTGTGAGCCAGGCCTAATCACCCCGAGCTGACAAGGTACAAATCTGTCGTTCTGCCCCTGAACAAGGCAGTTAACCCACTGTTCCTAGGCCGTCATTGAAAATAAGAATTTGTTCTTAACTGACTTGCCTAGTTAAATAAAGGTAAAATAAAAATAAATAAAAATGTTCCAACATGGAAAGACTTCCCAGAAGAGTGGAGACTGTTATAGCAGCAAAGGGGGGGACCAACTCCATATTAATGCCCATGATTTTGGAATGAGATGTTCGACAAGCAGGTGTCCACATAATTTAGGTCATGTGAGGTAGTACGCAATTTTCGGGGATCACTTCTGGCTCATGGGCTACTTTCAGAAGAACTGGCTAAAAAGAATAATGAGAGTCTTAGAATTAAAAGTCCCATTTTGTGTTTATTAAACAAACAAGTTTTAAATACTCCATATGAAAACCACACATACAGGTCTCAACTAAAAATCTGCATGAACTTGATAAACTGCATACATTTTCTCATTAAAAGTGTCTTGGGGGGAAAATGAAGTAGTTGAATGGAAGTAATGAAATCGGCATTTGTGAACATTATATAGCCTACACCAGGACTCTCCAACCCTGTTCCTGGAGAGCTATCGTCCTGTAGGTTCACTCCAACCCTRATCTAGCACAACTGATTCTAATAATTAGTTGGTTGATAAGCTGAAACAGGCTCGATACAAGTAGGGTTAGAGCGAAAACCTACAAGAGACCCCTGGCCTACACAGTACAAACACAATATGTAACAGACTTTTTAGGCTTATAAACTGTATGCCTTATATATATCACACAATGTCTGGATGCAGTATTCTACCCAGGAATATTCAACACTGAAATGTGTTACTCTTGTTTTTGCAAATGGATCTGTGGATCTATTCTGCTGACAACAATGAAAATTAGTCCTTGTCTTTAATACAGGGTTTGATCTAAACCTCAGAAGCTATCGGGTGGAATGGTTACTTTCTATATTATAGAGTGGAATGTTTTTTTTGCTGGTGTATCCTGAGGTAGCTCCTCTCTGAAAAACTCTTACTACAATGCGTACAAGCAAACGGCCTTTCTCCCGTGTGGACCTTCAGGTGCATCTTCAGCTGGTGCTGGCGGGAGAACCTTTTCTCACACTGGGGGCAGCTGTAGGGTTTCTCCCCTGTGTGGACCCTCTGGTGCCTCTTCAAGTTGCCAGCCTGGGCGAAGCTCATGTGACACTGGGTACAGCTGAAGGGTTTCACCCCTGTGTGGACCCTCTGGTGCCTCTTCAAGTCGCCAGCCTGGGCGAAGCGCATGTGACACTGAGTACAGCTGAAGGATTTCACCCCTGTGTGGACCCTCTGGTGGATCTCCACCTTCTGGGGGCAAGGGGAGTGGGTCGTGACATTTGGATTTGTCTCTAAGCTTTCCCTATAATCTAAAAAATCTCTACCTTGTGAGTGTCCTTCTCCTGAGGGAGTCTCGTCTACATTCCATGTCAGAGGAACATCGCCCTCCACTTTTACAGTCACCTCATCTACGACTATAACCTCCCCTTTCTTATCTAGGCACCCTTCAGAGTATACGCTACTACTGTGCTGGTTCCAGTCCCCACTAGACAGATCAGTCTGTGTCTCTAAACCCAAGGGCATGTTGCCAGGGTCCATCTCTGTTGTATAAGAACAAGACAGATCATCACTGCCAGTGACTAACGTGTCACCATCTCCACAAGAATGAACCATTCTCTGGCTCTGGTAAAATACCGGTAGGTATTCTGAGCCGGGAGCAGGAGGACAACCCAGTGGCCCTAGTCTCTCTGAGTCTGATCGGTGGTCAGATCCTGTGCGTAAGAGCCTGTGTGTTACAGGTAAAGTCTCTGTGTCTGTCGCTGACTTGAGGATGGCGTTCGGCGTTCCACTGACCTCCATGATGCTGCGTCGGGTCCTGACCTGCGGTGCGACGGAGGTGGCGAGGTCCTCCGTGGCTACAGGGAGCACCACTCCAGCCGCTGCGCCAGTCTGGATGTCTCTGCTGTGTATTAAGTTCTCCTCTCCTTCAGTCTTCTCCTGCTTGAACCCAGGTCCTGCAGCCTCTGCTGACTGACACAAAAAGAGAGAAGGTTATTACCGGTACAGTGAAGTTGGATAACAATGTCGTAGGGCTCTCACATGCTGAGGATGTACATGTAAGCAAATTAATAGTTGAAGGAGCCTTTCTGAAATAAAAGGGCAATGTTTGACAAACTGTCATTTTCAATGTCACACTATGACACAAACCTCTATTACGATAACATGCTGGGTTGAGGTTCCACTCCCCTCATCTATAGCTATGGGTTGGTCATCTCTCCACGCATTGTGTTCCACTGGCTTCACAAAGCTCYTGTGGCCTCCAGTGARATGTCCTTCACCTAAGAGAGTGATTGGGGAAWAAGGGGTGGTTAAGTTAGGTACTGTCAATACTCAATGCTATATTGAACACTGTCTACAATTGGCAAGGATGTAAGGTAACACTTCTCATAACGTCAATATATACTATTGATGGATTGATTATGTTCCATGCATCATATTATTTTAATTGAGTATGATAATAGGAAACTCAGTAAATCAAGAATCTGGTTAGAATATGATATTGTCTTTGTGCAASAATAATTTGTTCTTCATTGACCTACCTGGTAAAAAAAAAAATGCTAAACAAAAAAAAAGCTAGATAATCAGGGGAAGTATTGGATACTATCGAAAAATGTCACAAGACCCAATTCTAGGTAACACATCTGAACACATGCACTGAGGGGAAAGGGGCGATAGCCCCTGCCTTCTGCAAAATGTACCTCTTGCCATTCCTCTGTATCGGTCGAAGATCTTGACACTACTGGGACGACTGGCGAGGACGCGCTCTCGCATTGTCTTCTCTGCGCGCTCGCGTGCCACCTTCAGTTCCAGTAGCTGCAGTTTTCTCCGCAATGCCCTGTTTTCTTTCTGGCTTTGAGTTATTTCCAAACGAAATACTGCATAATCGTCGTCTACGAGTTTACAGATCTCTGCAACGGCTGAATTCGCTAGCACCTCCATGATGGAGGCTAATTGAGTGTGAAAAACCATACAGTTAGCCATTGTTAACAGCTACTAGCTAGCGTTACCTAGATAACATCTATCAACCAAGTCCTATTTCCAACGCGAATCAAACATTACCTGGGGGAAAGTATTAATCATATTTTGAGTTCCATGGTGTTAATACAGGTCTAAATAACAACAATAAAAACGCTAACGTGGAAATTGTTCTTGGTTACTGTTCTCTTCCGTTTACACTAAAGAGAAAGGATCTTATTGGTTCGCGTAATAGCTGAAAGGGTGTGGTTAAAGTGAAATGTATGCTCGCTGTTCTTTGAAGTACTGTACTGGTTATTACATAATGGCGTCTTTTTGCAAGCACACACTCAGCCATGTTGGTCAAAGCCCAAGGTGAAAGTGTAGGGGTTTGAATAAACGCGAAAAAATCAGGTCTGTGGTAAACACAGGTTTAGGATATCTTATACGTTTTCTATGAGCTATTCTTCATCAGCCAACGTAACTTTTTGTSAATTTTGAAGCATTTGAGACGTTAAAACATTTATGTAATCAATGCACGGACATAAAGACTTCATAATTCATAAAGGTCATATTAACTGACTGATATTATCTCATGGGTCGTTCCATGTCATTTCAGCAAGCAATTTTAGGCTGTCCTGAAATCGTTTCTGTAGTTAGAAACATAAGATTACCATTTCTGCAAMATTATTTTGATTAAATATAATTTGAAATTAAAGCAATTGATGGCACCCAAAATTGCCATTTTAATTTATAGAACTCATATAATATTCAATAAACATAGTACCTAACATTCGATTTGAACCAAACTTTTTTCTAACTCTAACCACGTTTCTATCCAGTTGTATGCGAGTAAAATCATACCATATAAAAAAAAAAAAAATTTATGTGCAAATATTAACATAATAACTATCATAAAGAAGTAAATTTGGAGTCACGCGATGATATGGTGTGTGGTCCACCCACTACGACTCGGGAAACCATGCAGTTTATTAAACTTGTCACGGTCGTCTTTAGGTGAAAGAGAGGACCAAGGCGCAGCGTGATATAAATACATMTTTTATTTGAAGATGAAAACGAATACTAATACAAACTAGACAAAAACAACAAAGAAGCTACAAAACGAAAGTGCAGACACAAGCAACTAACGTCAAGACATAGACAATTACCCACAACCTACCTAATGCCTATGGCTGCCTTAAATATGGCTCCCAATCAGAGACAACGATAGACAGCTGTCTCTGATTGAGAACCAATCCAGGCAACCATAGACTTACATAAACACCTACACTGAACACAACCCCATGAACTCTACAAAACCCCCTAGACAATACAAACACCCTAGACTAGACAAAAACACACAAACATCCCCCATGTCACACCCTGACCTAACTAAAATAATAAAGAAAACAAAGATAACTAAGGCCAGGGCGTGACAAAACTACAGATGAAATAAATTATACTGAACTTCACAGGGTGGTGAAAGTGCACAGTGATACAGTAAGTTTGAATAACAAATACAAATATTCTGTCTCTTATCCATAATAATCTCATCATGTAGACTCACTAGCCTACTTTCACTGTACGTAAATCTGAGAACCTCCAATTAGTATGAAATGTTACGTTTCTTATAGTATGTATTCATGTGTGGATTTCCATCACCCATTTCGTATGACATGTTATGAGTTACATGTTATGAATTTGCAAAAATGTACACTACCGGTCAAAAGTTTTAGAACACCTACTCATCCACACCTACTCATCCAAGGATTTTTCTTTATTTTTACTATTTTCTACATTGTAGAATAATAGTGAAGACATCAAAACTATGAAATAACACATATGGAATCATGTAGTAACCAAAAAAGTGTTAAACATATCAAAATAGATTTTATATTTGAGATTCTTCAAATAGCCACCCTTTGCCTTGATGACAGCTTTGCACACACTTGGCATTCTCTCAACCAGCTTCATGAGGTAGTCACCTGGAATGCATTTCAATTAACAGGTGTGCCTTCTTAAAAGTTAATTTGTGGAATTTCGTTAATTGCGTTTGAGCCAATCAGTTRTGTTGTGTAGGGGGATATACAGGAGATAGCCCTATTTGGTAAAATACCAAGTCCATATTATGGCAAGAACAGCTCAAATAAGCAAAGAGAAATGACAGTCTATCATTACTTTAAGACATGAAGGTCAGTCAATACGGAAAATTTCAAGAACTTTGAAAGTTTCTTCAAGTGCAGTCGCAAAAACAGTCAAGCGCTATGATGAAACTAGCTCTCATGAGGACCGCCACAGGAATGGAAGACCCAGAGTTACCTCTGCTGCAGAGGATAAGTTCTTTAGAGTTACCAGCCTCAGAAATTGCAGCCCAAATAAATGCTTCACAGAGTTCAAGTAACTGACACATCTCAACATCAACTGTTCAGAGGAGATTGTGAATCAGGCCTTCATGGTCGAATTGCTGCAAAGAAACCACTACTAAAGGACACCAATAATAAGAAGAGACTTGCTTGGGCCAAGAAACACAAGCAATGGACATTAGACCGTTGGAAATTTGTCCTTTGGTGTGGAGTCCAAATTTAAGATTTTTTGCTTCCAACCGCCGTGTCTATGTGAGATGCAGTGTGGGTGTCTCCGCATGTGTATTTCCCACCGTAAAGCATGGAGGAGGAGGTGTTATGGTGTGGGGGTGCGTTGCTGGTGACACTGTGTTATGAGAATTTTGTTATCAATGTTCATAAACTTAAATTAATCTACTCAGTCTGCAACCCAGAGTTTGTAAGACTATGGTTGAATTAAACCAGTACCAGCTGGTTTAGGATATCTTTTACGTTTTCTATGAGCTATTCTTCATCAGCCAACATAACTTTTTGTGAATTTCGTTTCTATCCAGTTGTATGTGAGTAAAATCATACCATATAAAAAAAAAAGAAATCGATACAATTTTATAAATCCCGACAGATAATTTGTTCATTTAACATGACGGTCAATCACCCTCGGTCTGGGGCTCCATGCAAGATCTCACCTCGTGGGGCATCAATGATCATAGTTCTGCTTTTCTGATGTATCAAATACTTATGTCATGCAATAAAATGCAAATTAAATACTTAAAAATCATACAATGTGATTTTCTGGATTTTTGTTTTAGATTCCGTCTCTCACAGTTGAAGTGTACCTATGATAAAAAATTACATACTTCTACATGCTTTGTAAGTAGGAAAACCTGCAAAATCGGCAGTGTATCCAATACTTGTTCTCCCCACTGTACATACACACGAGTAGGTGAGTTGTGAGTAGGGGAGTTGTATGCTTCTCCAGAGTTCTCACCACTGTGTATCACTACCCAGCCGACAGTTCCATTCCCCCGAGATTAGGGAAACCTTGAGAAGTACTCCCTGTCCTATCATAAGTTTCTCAGAGTTCTAGCCAGGTCGGGTCAAACACAGTTTAATTGTTCTCTGTATTTTCTTAGGCACACACATACACACACATTTCTCTCCCTCACAGGTCTCTTCTGAACCTAGTTGGACTTACGTTTAATACTTTAATTATTCCTTATACATGCTACATAAACTATAATCACTAATAGTTAAGTTTCAGGGTGGAATTATTTAATCATTATCTTTAAACATATAAATTCCTTTATCACACTGTCTGTGATTTATTTAGAATTCAAGGCACACTTAATCAGCATGGCTACCACAGCACTCTGCAGTGATACGCCATCACATCTGGTTTGGGCTTGGTGGGACTATCATTTGTTTTTCAACAGGACAATGACCCAAAACACACCTCCAGGCTGTGTAAGGGCTATTTGACCAAGAAGGAGAATAATGGAGTGCTGCATCAGATGACCTGGCCTCCACAATCCCCCGACCTCAACCAAATTGAGATGGTTAGGGATGAGTTGGACCGTAGAGTGAAGGAAAAGCAGTCAACAAGTGCTCAGCATATGTGGGAACTCCTTCAAGACTGTTAGAAAAGCATTCCAGGTGAAGCTGGTTGAGAGAATGCCAAGAGTGTGCAAAGCTGTCATCAAGGCAAAGGGTGACTATTTGAAGAATCTTAAATATAAAATATGTTTTGATTTGTTTAACACTTTTTTGGTTACTACAATATTCGAATTCACAACCTTTGGGTTGCTAGACATTCTGGTTATATGCCCACCCATTGCCTTAAGTAACCATCTGTCGTATGTAACCATACCAAACATAACATATCATACTAAATGGAGTGTCTCGGATTTACTTACAGAATAATACAAAATGCTCTGAGACCAGGTAGGTATTCATTATCAGTTCTCTATGTCTTACAAGTAGTATGGAGTTGCGGCATGGAGTATTGTTTCTTCATCCTATGTAATCTATTACTGAATTTGCTGATGTTTTTTTCCCCCTCTTCTGAGAAATTAGTCAGTAACCACGTTTCCATCCAACCATTTTATGCAGATTAATTACCTGACGCATGAAAAAAGAAACTACGGAGCTGATGGAAACATGAAATGCCGATACAATTTTATTAAGGCCGACAGACAATTTATTCGTTCAACATGGTGGGATCTTTTTGTGTCAGTTAAATAAATTATGTGAGAAATGACAGTGGAAACGCCTTTATGCACAAATATTGCTATAATAACTATCATATCGAAGTAAACTTGGAGTCATGCGATGATGTGTTGTGTTGTCCTCCCGGGACACTACGACTCGGGAAGGCATGCAGTGTATTAGCAGTGGTGGAAAAATTTCCCAATTGTCATACTTGAGTAAAAGTATAGATGCCTTAATAGAAAATGATTCAATTAAAAGTGAAAGTCACCCAGTAAAATACTACTTGAGTAAAATGATATATTTGGTTTTAAATACACTTAAGTATCAAAATGTAATTGCTAAAATATACTTAAGTATTGAAAGTAGAAGTACAAATGATTTCAAATTCCTTATCTTAAGAAAACCAGACAGCACCATTTTCTTGTTTTTTAAATGTACAAATAGTCAGGGCCACACTCCAACACTCAGACATAATTTACAAACGAAGCATGAGTGTTTAGTGAGTCCACCAGATCAGAGGCAGTGGGCACGACCAGAGATGTTCTCTTGATAAGTGCGTGAATTGGACCATTTCCCTGTCCTGCTAAGCATTCAAAATGGAATGAGTACTTTTGGGTGTCAGGTAAAATGTATGGAGTAAAAAGTACACTATTTTCTTAAGGAATGTAGTGAAGTAAAGTAGTCAAAAATATAAATAGTTAAGTAAAGTACAGATACCCTCCAAAACTACTTAAGTAGTACTTTAAAGTATTTTTACTTAAGTACTTTACACCACTGTTTGTTAGTCTACAGATGAAATAAATGAACTTCACAGAGTGGTGAATGTGCAAGGGAATGAGCTTGATGCTCCTTTCCAATAAATATTGAGGGTCTTATTCTGGTGAGCAATTCTGGTGTYTGTAACCATTTAGAGAAAGCCTACTTAAAACAAGTTGTTTCATTTTATTATAATTTTATAAAAATTATTCACTGTCTTTTTAGGTCTTATCAATAGCCTAGTGAATGTAAACTTTCTTATTGACAACATTTGGTATGTCCATGGCTCAGACATAATGAATGCATTTCAGCGTGAATGCTATGTTTAACATTATTAACTGGATGGTTCGAGTCCTGAATGCTGATTGGCTGACAGCCGTGGTATATCAGACCGTATACCACGGGTATGGCAAAACCCTTATTTTTACTGCTCTAATTCCATTGGTAAACAGTTTATAATAGCAATAAGGCACCTCAGGGGTTTGTGATATATGGCCAATATACAACAGCTAAGGGCTGTGTCCAGGCACTCCGTGTTGCGTCGTGCTAAGAACTGCTCTTAGCCGTGGTATATTGGCCATATACCACACCCCCTCTCGGGCCTTATTGCTTAAATATATTTCCATATTGAAACCATGCAATTACTCAGAACAATGTGGACTGCAAACATGTTAAACATATTTAGCAAATATGGGATAGGCCTGGATTTATTTATTTTTGTTTCTGTAGGCTATTTAACAAACTAGGCTATAACGGACTAACGTTAGAATTGGAGTTGATGAGAATGCAATACATAAAAGACCATAAATACACAACTTGAAGCAACCACATATTTAGCCATGGAGTACGTTCTGATTGGCCAGTGAAGGGTCGTCACTCCTTACCACAGATCCAAAGTCATAAACCCTTCCTATTTCTACAATTTGTCTTCTTAAAATCTGATTTTAAACCTAACTCTAACCTTAACCACATTGCTAACCTTTTGCCTAACATTAAAGCTGCAATATGTAACTTTTTGTGCTACCCCACAGAAATGTGAGTTATAGATATGTCATTCACCTCAATAGCAAGTCTAAGAAGCTGTAGATCCGTTCTATGTGCGCTGTTTCTATACTTCCCTTTCTTAAGTTTAATTTTTGTATCTTACTTTCGGTTTCATACACCAGCTGAAAATACTATATTTTGGGTTATTGAAAATATATTTCACTGCAGTTTAGATGGTACAATGATTCTCTACACTGCTTGTTTTGGCACATAAACTGAAATTAGGCGAACTACTCGAATTTTCACAACCAGGAAATGGCAGAGAGATTTCGGCATATTGCACCTTTAAATTAAGACCAAAAAGGACATTTTTGTTTTCRTGAATTTTTACAATACAGCCAATTTTGTTGTGGTTGTGGCTTATGTAACTAGTGACAACTGGGGTCAAGCCTCAACACCTACATCTTGCTTATTCATCAAAACCCAGACTTTTTACACCAGCTACCTTGCCCATAATTCCAACTGTGAAATAAAATAAATATTTTACACACCCCTGAACCTATAGCACTACCACCCCAGCCACGCTAAGATTTACCATTAGGTTTGTTAAAATAGAGCCCCAAATCTACTATGATCAGTATCTTTCAAGCTGAGAGCAGACTTTTTTTTTGTTGAACAGTATCTTTGCAAGAATAGAGTAGAAAATAATAGAATTAATGACTTTATTCAATCTACATCACCTCAGTAAGGTAAATATTCAACTGTCTTTGTTCTAGCATAGGTTTACTGTCTCTGTAAAAACAAGTATTTTTTTAGTCCTGTTTCAAATGACAAGCTAACGAAGTGTTAATAAGGGGTATGTGGTTAATTACCCTCTTACCCAAAAACACTTCACATGTACATCTCAAGCCACACGGCTACGATTTATCCCCATTGTGGACACTCCTATGTCTGAGAAGGCTACTCAGGAAGGAGAAGCTCTTGTAACATAGTTTGCACTTGAAGGACCTCTCCTTGGTGTGAACGGTCTGGTGCTTATTCACAGTACACCTCAGTAAAGTGCTTACCAAACATGGGGTAGGCGCACAGCTTGTCGGCGTCCATCCTAATGCTCGACCTCCCACGTTGTGACCCAATGACACCAGAGGAGGGAGAAGCAGGAGCCACCACCCTCAGGTGGTTAGTCATTGAGCTCCCTCTAGACATTGTTGTGGGTGTTGTTGGGATTGTGTGCTGTGTTGTAGGCTAAGTAACTTTCGTGTCCATATGTGAATTAAATATGTTTTGGTTCGACTGAGAGAAGGGAAAGTCAGTCCCTACAATGATACAAAAATAACCAAGTAAGTCAGCACAGAGTCAATTTTGTATTTAATTTAAACCAAATAGTCCTACACTCATAACGTGAAGATCAGTACTTTTATAGCAAAATATGATACGTGACAAGTTGAATAACTTTTCTCACTATGGTAACACTTTACCGTACATCTAGTACCCTCGCTTTAATAAAATACATTTTAGAATACTTTGGAAAAGGATAAAACATTACATTGCACACAAACAGGACAGGGTTGTCACTTTACATCAGCGAAGCACTTTTACAGACACCATATCATCTACTCTGCCTCATCACACATTATTTCCTCAGTTTACCTCATCCAGTTCCCTACTACATCCCAAACTAGTACTAAATCATCAAATCAAATTATATTGGTCACATACGTGTTAGCAATGTTATTGCGGGTGTAGCGAAATGCTTATAAATGCTTGTACTACATTACATGTCCCTATACTCTAGACATGGGTCGTGTGCATTTTCTGCTGATCTATCCTGACGTGTCTCCTCTCTGAGAACCTCTTTCCGCAGTGCGTACAGGCGAACGGCCTCTCCCGTGTGGACCTTCAGGTGCACTTTCATATTGTGCTGGTGGGAGAACCTTTTCTCACACTGGGGGCAGCTGTAGGGTTTCTCCCCTGTGTGGACCCTCTGATGCCTCTTCAGGTGGGTCGATCGGGAGAAACGGGCCCGGCACAGGTGGCAGCCGAACGGTTTCTCCCCTGTGTGTATCCTCTGGTGGATCTCCACCTGTTTGGGGAARCTGAAAGCTTTCCCACAGAACGAACACGGGAAGCGTTTTTCTTTACTGATTCCGTCTCTACTACTGTCATTTGTCAATGGGCTTGTGTAGCCATTTAGTGTTGAAGCATTGTCTGAGGTCTGGTTTAACATAAGGAGAGTGTGAGGAGGATGAAGGCCAGGGAGGGTCTGTGTTGTCACAGGGTCCATGTTCCAGTTGATAGAGCCTATAGAAGGCAGGCTGAAGGCAGCATCTGTTAGAGGGTTAACCTGAGGCGCCATCAGTCTCTCTGAATCACAACTATAGGAGCAGGACGGAGCATCACTAGCCGAGTCTGTGTCTGTTCTCTCCAACCGCATACGGACACCTCCACGTCCCCGCAGACCAAATCTACGCCTCGCAGTGGTCTCAGCCAGTCTGTTGTCATGGAGACTAAGTTCAGTTGTGGTTTTGTGTTCGGCTGTTTGTTTCTGGTTGTGGTTAACAGTGTTGATCCCCAGCCCAGAGTTGAGCACGCTGTCCCATCCACAGACCTCGACCATGTCACTTCTGGACCTGGCCTGCTCAGTGACGTTCTCCTCTGGGCCCTTGACTGCACCGGTCTGGCAATCCAAAATGGCCATCCAATCTCCTCTGTTAACCTCCAGCCAACCACCTGCAGGAAGAGGTAACAAAACAGACTATAAGAATATTTAGAAGATAAATACACAACGCAGAGGATGAGAGGACAAGAGTAAATAGTTGGTCTTCAGTTCCACAGCTGTTTAGAATCTGTGGAATGTCAGTCCTGCACGCAGAGCTACGAGTGCCACGTTTTCATTGGTCTGTACATTGAGTCTGGAGCAGGATACTTGTTATTTGGCCATTGGCCCAGTTGTACTGCAAGGACTTCTGATTGGTCAACCCCACACTATGGTGGGGGGTTATGAATGACATCCTGTTCCTTTGTTCTGTGGAGAAAAGCTGAGGACAGGGGAGACTGAACATCTACCTCCCAGCATAACATCTATGATTTGTCCTCTTTGAATAAACCTATTTTTCTCCCCGATTTGCCTTGGGGTTTGTGTTATTGAAGAATAACATCAACTGCTAACAAGACTTTATAAACATGCCAGAGAAAACATAACGTTATGACTATGACTACTGTTCCCTGAAGGAGTGAAACTGGATTTATTCCTTAAATTTAAATACCGCTCTTCACCAAGCCCAGGAACGGGCGGCGCAGGGCCAAACGGGTGTTGTACCTAATTTTTCTCCTTCAGGGAACAGTATTATAGACATAACATTACGTTCCCTTTCAGTCAGTCCATTTCGGAATAGCACACTATGGGAAAATATAATCACGCCCTAGCCGACCCCAACGGATACTAAATGAAACAGCCCATGGCAGACCACCCACAGCGTGCTGCCTAGTTATTTCCCATCCCAGCTGTAAGCACATTGTGGGCTACACTGGAGCAGTGACATCCAAGCGATAAAACCTTTAAAAAATGTGTGGTGATGCTCAACTCGCCGTGGCACAAATATCTCCTCTAGTCAACCTTTTAAACAATGCCCAATATGCTGCCAGACCCCTTGTGAAGTAGGAGCTGGAACAGCTAGGTAACCCTTGCCGCTATATGCCAGGGGGAGAGAGAGTGTTTAGAGAGCGCCCTGCCGGGAGCTGGATTAGCGACACATACAAAAAGCTGGTCACATAACTGGATATCCCAGGTCAGTTCAAAGTACGTGTGTTAAGCGCACACCGGACATGTAACCTTTTTTGCTTTTCAGAAGCAAAACGAGGAGGCGAAAAGGGAAATAGCTCAAAAGCTAAAAGGACCTGTAGAACATGACTTTCGGGGCGAAGGCTGCATTGTCAACCTTTGTCGCCCTGGGCGAACTGAGTCCAAGAAGAGTGTACGGATAACGCGTGGAAGTCCCCAACAAGTTTAACTGAGGCCAAAGCCACGAGTATAGATCTTTTGTAGAAGAGGATCTTCAGATCCACCGACTCCAGAGGCTCAAAGAGGGCCGCACATAGTGCCTCCAAAACCAGAGCCAAGTCCCATGTGGGCACAATAGGTTTAGAGACCGGTCTGAGACAACGTACACCTTTCAGGAACTGCACAATCAGGGGGTGGGCTCCCAGTGAGGCTCCGTCAATTCCCACATGACAGGCTGAGATGGCGGCCATGTACACTTTTAATGTTGAGAATGCCCACCCCTGCTCGAAATGCTCCTGTAGGAACATAAGGATGTCCCTCAAAGAGCACTGATAAGGAACAAGTCCTTAATCTAGGCCCCAGAGCTCAAACGCTTACCACTTATATGCATACAGCCCTGTTGTGGAGAGCACCCTTGCAGACTGAATGGTAGCAATAACATTTGGCGGTAAACCTCTAGCCATCAGATTGGCCCTCTCAGGGGCCAGGCCCATTGGAACCGAATATCCGGCCTCCCATGCCAAACCTGCCTGTGCGCCTGGGACAAGGCCACTGGTGCACCAAAGCGATCGTTTTCAACTGAGCACTGGTCCCTCAATGAGAAAAATAGACGACACTGTGCGTTTCCTGGCAACGTTGGCCCTAGTCTCCACTCCTGAGTGCCAAGTACACAGTCAATTGATAAGCCGGGCACTATGACACCGTCCGTACTTTCCGAATTGAGTAACCCATTGCACAGTGCGCCCCCACCCCTGGGGGGATGAGTCTGTTGTGACCACCTTGCGGGACAACACCTGGGCCATGAGAACCCCTTGCAACAGTAGCTGGGGATCCCTCCACTGGGCCAGTGCACGAAGGTATGTCGGGGACACTGGAATTGACAAGTTTAGGTGGCAAGATGCTTCCAAGCGCGTTGCTAGCACCCAGCACTGGAACAGCTGCATCAATAATAGTTCCAGGGGACTGACCACCATATCATAGAAGCCATCCTCCCCAGTAGGCGCAGGAACTGGTGAAAACGTACTGTGCGGCCCAACCAAAATTGGGTCAAGCAGAGCTGGAAGCTCTTTTTCTGGTTTACAATAAAACCTAGAGAATGAACATGGGGCACCAGCCTCGATGTGTGTAACACTGCTTGTTCCTTTGACTGCTATCAGCCAACTGTCTAGATAGGCCAACACCCTCAGCCCCTGATGGGTGCCAGAGCCGCCTCCACCACCCGTGAAAAGACAAGAGGCGAGAGGGACAAGCCGAACAGGAGTACCAAAAACTTGTAGGCTATCGCCTCGTAATGGAACCTCAGGAACTTAATGTGACTGGGGTACATGGGCACACGAAAGTACGCATCCTTTAGGCCGATAGTGGGTGAACCAATTGCCTGGACACATGGACAGTAATAGCCACTGGTTTGTGAGCATTTTGAACTTGCGAACTGTGAGATGCTTGTTCAGGGTACGCATGTCTAGAATATGGCTTAAACCACCGTCCCTTTTCGGAACCAGGAAATACAGACTGTACCAGCTGTCCTGGGCTTCCAACAGAGGAACCATTTGTTCTGCCTGTTTCTGGAGCAGGGAGGATATTTCCTCCCTTAATACTGGCACTGAGGCCAGGGGAACAGTTGACATGATGATGCCGCAAAACGTGGGGGTGATTCGTACAACGATGATCCAGGGCAGATCAGGCAGCGAGTCTCCTGTAAAGTGCCATCTGAGGAGGCATGACGCCCCCAGTAGTGGCCTGGGAAAAATATGTTTCCACCACACTCGACAAACTTGTGTCTGAATGTGGAGGGACAGGTTTTATTGAACTCATATGTGGAATACACAACACTCCTAACATCCTCAAACAATGGGGTTGAAACAATTTGTTTAGGTGGAAACGTTTGCCTGAAGTCTCCTTTCCTGTGCCGTAGCAGGACCATGTCGCCCCTGGAAGCGGTGCGGCGCTTGTGCCAGGCAGATTGGCGTTGCGCCTGTCAATCAGGCCGGTGCTGGGCCGGGCCGGGCCCCTGGGACAGCCCGCTTAGCCGGCCCAGCATCCCCAAAGGAGGGAGAAAAGTACGCCGCGCCTCTTCCTGGCCTTGAACCAGGCCTGCATGGCCCCCAAGGCCAAACCGAACAACCCCAGAGGACAAATCGGCTCAGAGGTACATTTGTCTGTCCCGCTCTCTCTGAAAACGTCAAAGATGACAGTGTGCCACCACAGTAGCGCCCCTGCTCTTGCCGAGTGCCAGAACGGTGCACCGGGACGTGAGCAGAATGAAGTCAGCCGTAACACGAATCTCATCCAGGAGATCTGTGTGGGGCTCTCCTGCAGCCAAAGCCATGCCAAGCTCCGGCAGCAACTCTGTCTGGTAGACCTGCAGTACAGTTATAGACAACAGGGATCAGCCACCCCCTCTGTGCAATACACCTTATCCAGCTGAGCAGGTGAAAAGCGACAGTGCTTGTTAGGGAGCGTAGGATCCGCATTAGCCACACCCTTGTTAGCCAACAGGCTAGGTAGCTTGCTATAGACTGGAGGTGTGTGCACCAGCCCCGCCCAATCCATCCCCTCCAGATCCATGAAGGAGGCACACCAATGCAGCATCAGCTGAGCTGAATGCGGGTTGGACCAGGTTGTCATAAATTCTTCGACGAAATCCAGAAACAGGGGTAGGTGGTGCTTGACTGTGGCAACCACAGGGGGCTGATACTTCCCACCGAACCTTGACTTTGCCACGGGTGTGAACATGGCCACTTCAACTCCAAAATGTATAGCCACCCTGCGGCACAATTCTATGAACAATAGGTTGGATACCAGGGTCTCCCCCACTACTCACGTAGCGTTAGGGGGTGGCTGTCTGGGAAGTCCTCTTACGAGAAACTTCTGGAGCGTCCAGAACACCATGTTGTCATCCGAAAACTGTGTCCTGTATGTCATCATGGGAGACAAACCAGCCGGCTCACTATCTCCTTGCTGGAGGCTTCCACCAAAGCCCCAAATCTCTCTCTGTTTCCTGCACCTCAGTCCCAGGCGAGATACCGGCATACGGGAAAGGAAAGTTGCCATCGGTAACTCCAAGCTTTCTCAAGAATGCGACACGTCTTGCCATGGAGTTTGCACGCAGTATGTGGCAATGCTCACACAGACTGGTTCAAGCGAGGTCTGCCTGAGCGTGTTCCAAGCCGAGACAAAACACACATAAATCGTGAGCATCTTTCAGAGAAATAGTATAACTGCATGACTGGGTGAATGAACACATCGTCGCCTCGGCCGCTTTCTTAACCGTTTTAATCATTTTCTTCCAGCAAATTGAAGAATAACTAATTGTTTGTGATTAGGAAACTTGTGAGAACAAATACAAACTAAAGCACACAACGTCCAGAGGGTGAGCACACTACCACTATGGGACAGTTTAGTTGGCGCAACATAAGGCTCGTTTTCCAATTGTTTGTTTTATTAGCGTGAATCGTTCCTGTTCACACCGAGGTGAAGAGCAGAATAATTGAAGGAAGGAATCTGTGCCTCATGTTTATCACCTGGAAAACGGGGCTTCCAGTGAGGCACAGATTTCATTGGCCTTGTCAGCTGAGACTGTAAATCTTTCAACCAAAGTCACGAGAGTGTGTTGTACCGAAGTTGACTGACTGAAGGGAAACTCATACATATTTTGAGTCAATTAACTGGTCAAGTTCATACATTATAATGTGTGTTTTTGTATACAAACATAAGTTGTATTAATTTCATTTTATAAAAGAATAATAACCAGTTGCATCACTATTTTATATGTAGGCTGTATGTATTTCTCTCTTACCTTGCTCCCCCATCTTTAATCCACTCAGCAGGTCAATGCTCTCTGGTCCATCTTCTATTGTCTCCTCTTTGACCAGCAGCAGATCAGGCTTCCCATCCTCCATGTCTACTGGCTGTAAGAGGTAAGAGATACAGAGTGAGAGGATGTTGGATCAAGACATCTAATATGAGCACCCTGGTTTGGAGCATCTTCTGATTGGCCAATGAGGGATTGCTATGAGAACTATGCAAACATGTTAGTTTGATCAAAGATCAGTTCCCTGCCTGTCTACAGTCTTATTCATTATAATCTAAAAAGCAAAACTGATCCTAGATCAGCACTTGTACTCTGAGAGGCTTTGTGGATGCGGAGGGTAGTGCGCACGGCCCAGTACATCACAAGGGCCAAGCTTCCTGCCATCCAGGACCTCTATACCAGGCGGTATAGGAAGGCCCTAAAAGTTGCCAAAGACTCCAGCCACCCTAGTCATAGACTGTTCTCTCTGCTACCGTACGGCAAGCGGTACTGGAGCGCCAAGTATAGGTCCAAAAGGCTTAACAGCTTCTAACCCCAAGCCATAAGACTCCTTAACTGCTAACCGGACTATTTGCATTGACCCCCCCCCATTTTTACGCTGCTGCTACTCTGTGTTTATTATCTATGCAGTCACTTTACCTCTACCTACATGTACATATTACCTCAATTACCTCTACTGACCTGTACCCCCGCGCATCGACTCTGTACCGTTACCCCGTGTATAGCCTTGTTACTGTTATTTTATTGTTGCTCTTTAATTATGTTATTTTTCAATTTTCTTATTTCTTCCACCATTTTTATTTATTGTTTACTTCAGTTTATTTAGTAAATACTTTTACTTATTTTTTCTTAAAACTGCATTGTTGGTTAGGGCTCGTAAGTAAGCATTTCACTGTTGTATTCTGCGCATGTGACAAATAAAATATGATTTGATCTAATACCATTCAGAGAGTAGTTTACATTGGGCTCACCTCAGTGAGACTGTGTGTGGTCCTGTGCTGCTCAGCTGGTTCCTCTGTGGGTTCAGGAGGAGGTGTAGTCTGGTTGTCCTCCATGACCATGGTCCCCTCAGGGTTCCCCAGACCCTCCTCACTCCCCTCCTCCTTAACCAGCAGCACCTCTGGACCCTCCTCCTCCTGGAAGAGAGCCATAATACAGATTACACAGACATACACTCCCTCAGGTACATACACACAGATAATAAACACACTTTAATGATGGATGGGCCATACTTGTGAACATTAGAAACAGTTCAAATTCAAACAAATGCTCTGTCACAATGTGCATCAGCTAATTAAAATGGTCAATGTTCTTGCAAGTGATAGAACGCACACACAGATAATAAACACACTTTAATGATGGATGGGCCATACTTGTGAACATTAGAAACAGTTCAAATTCAAACAAATGCTCTGTCACAATGTGCATCAGCTAATTAAAATGGTCAATGTTCTTGCAAGTGATAGAACGCACACACAGATAATAAACACACTTTCAACATGGAGTGTTTACCCATCCCCACTATGTTTGAGTCCTTACTGTAGTTACAGAATGATGACTTCATTGTTGTTAAACCCATCATGGTGGACATAAATATGATGTTGTGGGTAAAAATAAGTCAGCTATGATAAGTCAAAATTCATCAGACAAACCTGACTAAACCATTTTGAAGTGTACAGTAAGTGTTTCAGACCCCTTGCAAATGTATAAATTGTTTTTTTGTTWAAAAAAAAACTGAAATCACATTTACATAAGTAATCAGACCCTTTACTCAGTACTTTGTTGAAGCACTTTTGGCAGCGATTACAGCCTCAAGTCWTCTTGGGTATGACGCTACAAAAATGTTGGGAGTTTCTCCCATTCTTTTCATCAGATCCTCTCAAGCTCTGTCAGGTTGGCTGGGGAACGTCACTGTACAGCTATTTTCAGGTCTCTCCAGAGATGTTCAAATCGAGTTCAAGTCTGGGCTCTGGCTGGGCCACTCAAGGACATTCAGAGACTCGTGCCAAAGCCACTCCTGCGTTGTCTTGGCTGTGTGCTTAGGGTCGTTGTCTTGTTGGAAGGTGAACCTTCACCCCAGTCTGAGGTCCTGAGCGCTCTGGAGCAGGTTTTCATCAAGGATCTTTCTGTACTTTGCTCCGTTCACCTTTGCCTCGATTCTGACTAGTCTCTCAGTCCCTGCCGCTGAAAAACATCCCCACAGCATGATGCTGCCACTACCATGCTTCACCGTAGGGATGGTGCCAGGTTTCCTCCAAACGTTCAGGCAAAAGAGTTCAAATCTTGGTTTCATCTGACCAGAGAATCTGGTTTCTCATGGTCTGAGAGTCCTTTAGGTGCCTTTTGGCAAACTCCAAGCGGGTAGTGATGTGCCTTTTACTGAGGAGCGGCTTCCGTCTGGCCACTCTACCATAAAGGCCTGAATGCTGGAGTGTTGCAGAGGTGGTTGTCCTTCTGGAAGGTTCTCCCATCTCCACAGAGGAACTCTAGAGCTCTGTCAGAGTAGCCATCAGGTTCTTGGTCACTTTCCTGACCAAGGCCCTTCTCCACTTATTGCTCAGTTTGGCTGGGCAGCCAGCTCTAGGAAGAGTCTTGGGGGGTTCCCAACTTCTTCCATTTAAGAATGATGGAGGCCACTGTGTTCTTGGGGACCTTCAATGCTGCAGTCATTTTTTGGTACCCTTCCCCAGATCTGTGCCTCGACACAATCCTGTCTCGGAGCTCTACGGACAATTCCTTTGACCTCATGGCTTGATTTTTGCTCCGACATGCACTGTCAACTGTGGGACCTTATATAGACAGGTGTGTGCCTTTCCAAATCATGTCCAATCAATTGAATTTACCAGAGGTGGACTCCAATCAAGCTGTAGAAACATCTCAAGGATGACCAAATGGAAACAGGATGCACCGGAGCTCAATTTCAAGTCTCATAGCAAAGGGTCTGAATACATACTTAAATAAGGCATTAATATTTTTCTATTTTTAATACATTGGCAAAAATTTCTAAAAACCTGTGTTCGCTTTGTCATTATGGGCTATTGTGTTGATTGAGGAGTTTTCTTTAAATTTGATCCATTTTAGAATAAAGCTGTAAATAACCAAAATGTGGAAAATGCAAGGGGTCTGAATACTGAATACTTTCTGAATGCACTCTATATTGTGAACTTCCTGACGAGCAGTCTCCAGGTGGTGAGGGTAAGCACATCCGCCACGCTGACCCTCAACACTACTCCAACACCACCATTAAGTTTGCTGACGACACGACAGTGGTAGGCCTGATCACCGACGATGAGACAGCCTATAGGCAGGAGGTCAGTGACCTGGCAGTGTGGTGCCAAGACAACAACCTTTCCCTCAATGTCAGCAAGACAAAGGTGCTGATCGTGGACCACAGGAAACGGAGGGCCGAGCACACCCCCATCCACAGGGCTTTAGTGGAGCGGGTCGAGAGTCTCAATCTTGGTGTTCACATCACAGGACCCGAGCTCTCTGCCATCCAGGACCTCTATACCAGGTGTGTGCTTAGTTCCCTCCTATACTCCCTGTTCACCCACGACTGCGCGGGCATTTTTTTGCTTATCTGTACTTTACCATTTATATTTTCGACATCTTTTATTTTAACTCCACAACATTCCTAAAGAAAAGAATGTACTTTCAACTCCATGCATTTTCCCTGACACCCAAAAGTACTCTTACATTTTGAATGCTTAGCAGGACAGGAAATTGCCAAATTCACCAAGAGAACGTCCCTGGTCATCCCTACTGCCTCTGATCTTGTGGAAGCACTAAATACATGCTTTGTTTGTAAATTACTTTTGACACATAAGTATATTTAAAACCAAATATTTTCACTCAAGTAGTACTTTAGTGGGTGCCTTTCACTTGAGACATTTTCTATGAAGGTATCTTTACTTTTACTCAAGTATGACATTAGGGTACTTTTTCCACCACTGCTAAAGAGAGCCTCATTGGAAGTCTTAGAATGAAAAGTCCCATTTTGAATACAACATATGAAAATCACACATATATACACACACACCAAACAAAAATATAAACGCAACATGTTGTGTTGGTCCCATGTTTCATGAGCTGAAATAAAAGATCCCCGAAATGTTCCATATGCACAAAAAGCTTATTTGTCTCAAATTTTGTGCACAAATTTGTTTACATCCCTATTAGTGAGCAATTGTCTTTTGCCAAGATAATCCATCTACCTGACAGGTGTGGCATATCAAGAATTTGATTCAACAGAAGGATCACTACAAAGGTGCACCTTGTGCTGGGGACAATAAAAGGCCACTAAAATGTGCCGTTTTGTCAAACACAATGCCACAGATGTCTACATTTTTGAGGGAGAGTGCGATTGGCATGCTGACTGCAGGAATGTCAACCAGAGCTGTTGCCAGATAATTTAATGTTCATTTCTCTACCATAAGCCGCCTCCAACGTTGTTTTAGAGAATTTAGCAGTACGTCCACCCGGCCTCACAACCGCAGACCATGTGTAAACATTGCCAGCCCAGGACCTCCACATCTGGCTTCGCCACATGCGGAATAGTCTGAGAACAGCCACCTGGAAAGCTGATGAAACTGATGAGTGTTTCTGTCTGTAATGAAGCCCTTTTGTGGGGAAAAACTAATTCTGATTACCTGGGCCTGTCTCCCCAGTGGGTGGGCCTATTGCCTCCCAGGCCAATCCATGGCTGCGCCCCTGCCCAGTCATGTGAAATTCATAAAATTGACAGATTTCCTTATATGAACTGTAACTCAGTAAAATCTTGGAAATTGTTGCCCTTACATTTTTGTTCAGTGTAAGTAGTTGAATGGAAGCAAAGAAATATGCATTTGTGACAACATATAGCCTACACAGTACAAACACAATATGTAACAGACTTTTTAGGCTTAAAAATATCACACAATAGCTGAATGCAATATTCTACCCAGGAATATACAACACTGAAATCTGTTACTCTCGTTATTCCAAAGGCATCTGTGGATCTTTCCTGCTGACAACACTGAAAATKAATCTGTCTTTAATGCAGGGGTTGATCTAATTGTCAGAAGCTATCAAGTGGAATGGTTCCTTTATGTTATAGAGTGGAATGGTTTTTCTGCTGGTGTATCCTGAGGTAGTTCCTATCTGAGAACCTCTTTTCGCAGTACATACAGGCAAATGGCCTTTCTCCCGTATGGACATTCAGGTGCATCTTCAGATGGTGCTGGTGGGAGAACCTCTTCTCACACTGGGGGCAGCTGTAGGGTTTCTCCCCTGTGTGGACCCTCTGGTGCCTCTTCAGGTTGCAGGCCTGGGCGAAGCGCATGTGACACTGGGTACAATTGAAGGGTTTCACCCCTGTGTGGACCCTCTGGTGGATCTCCACCTTCTGGGGGCAGCTGAAGCCTTTGTTACAGAACATGCAGAGGAACCGCTTCTCTTTACCACCTGTTGTTGCTCCCCCTCCCTGAGCCTGAGCACTTTGGTCCTTTGAGTTCAATACCTGATCGAAAAGGACGCTGCTGTGTGAATCGGATGGTGCCAAGGACGTGGACACTGGGTCGCGATCCCCGAGTGTGTGTAAAGGTGAGTGGGTGGCGACATTTAGATTTGTCTCTAAGCTTTCCCTGTAGTCTAAAAACTCACTGGTGCTTCCCTGCGAGTGTCCTTCTCCTAAGTGAGTCTCGTCTGCATTCCATATCAGAGGAGCATCGCCCTCCACTTTCACCTCATCTACGACCAGACCCTCTCCTTTCTTATCTAGGAAGCCTTCAGAGTTTACACTACTACTGTACTGGTTCCAGTCCGCTCCCATTGGATTAGTCTGTGTATCTAAGTCCACAGGCATGTCACCGGGTAGCATCTCTGTCCCTGTAGCGTATGAACAGGACGGATCATTGCCAGTCTGTAACGTGTCACCTGAGTCCTGATGGGACAGAACYGTCCTCGTGCTCGGGTTACCATAAAGTAAATACTCTGAGCGGGGAGCAGGTGGACAGCCAAGTTGCCCCAGCCCCATTAAAGTCTCTGTATCTGTCTCTGACTTGAGGACGGCGTTCAGCGTTCCACTGACCTCCGTGATTCTGCGTCGGGTCCTGGACAGCTCTGGGGCAGCGGTGGGGTCCTCCGTGGCTACAGGGGGGACTACTCCAGTCTGGATGTCTCTGCTGTGCCGTGGGTCCTCCTCCTCTTCAGACCTCTCCAGCTTGACCCCAGGACTTGCATCTTCAGACTGACACAAGAAAAAATGAGGTAATTACTGATAAATGAGTAGAATTAGATAACAATGTCATAGGGAAATCACACAAGCTCCCCTATGGCAGATAAATGAGGATGTACATGTAAGCAAGTGAATAGCTGAGGGGAGCCTTTCTGAAATAAACTGGCCACATTTGATGTAGTGTAATTTTGATGTAATCAGGGTCTAAAATTAAACACCCACCAATTGCGTGTAGATTTTGACATTGGCGGGAAAGAATGTCTAATTCACCTGCTACGTTAGTGGGTGGTCACAGTCAGGGCTCTACAGTGCAAGCATGTTATAAAAATAGTCAAGTGAAGTATGGGCACAAGTGCAAGTTGTGATATATAGCTAAATAAATGCTGCAGTAGCTGTTTTGAAAGTATTTCAGGAGTTTTGTTTCATATCTGGTAATGCACAAAGAAATCGGAATTCAAACGTTACAGCTACCCCACCTTGCAAAGCAACACTGCCTGTCTGGTGGGCTGTGGGCGAAGTGCTGAAGGACTTGATTTTAGAAGCAATGCGCTCAGCCTTAAATGTTGGTCTAACTTACTCAAAAGTCTACTAAAATGAGACATTGTCCTTGTGTTTGTCTATTTACATTGCTTTGTTCACAAGCTAGGTTGCTTTCAATGTTTGAGTTTGCTTCCACGGCTAGCAAAAAGAGACATGGTCGATCTCTACTAGTGAGATCATCACAGGCAAGTGTCCCTGTTACTATGGTAACCTTAAAGGGGCAGCTAAACATTTTTGCCTCTACTACGCATGCTCATGTTTTTTACATTTTTATTATGGTGGCAAAAATATTTTGTCTGAAAAAAAATAGAAATAAATTCTGTGTGGCTGTTAGATTATAGCTTTAATTATGATTTTTTAAATATTTTTTATCTACCTGCCACAGTGCCTGGTATACAAAAAAAGTATGTTTTAGGCCCTGGATGTAATTCTATTACACTAACCTCTATCACGATAACGTGCTGGGTTGAGGTTCCACACCCTTCATCAACAGTGATTGGCTGGTCATCTCTCCATGTATTGTGTCCCRCTGGCTTCACAAAGCTTCTGTGGCTTCCAGTGAGATGTCCTTCACCTGAGAGAGTGATTGGGGGAAAAGAGGTGGTTAGGTTAGCTACTGTAAATGCTCAACACTATATTATACACTGAATATACAAAACATTAAGAACACCTTCCTAATACTGAGTTGCACCCCCTTTTGCCCTCAGAACAGCCTCAAYTCATTGGGGTATGGACTCTACAAGGTGTCGAAAGCATTCTACAGGGATGCTGGTCCATGTTGACTCCAATGCTTCCCACAATTGTGTCAAGTTGGCTAGATGTCCTTTGGGTGGTGGACCATTCTTGCACGGTGTGTCAGACTCAATTATTAATTTGATAATAATTCAATATCTTAATTTAAGATGATACTAAATGAAGCAAACTCAGATTTGTACAATAAATCACATACACTACCGTTCAAAAGTTTGGAGTCACTTAGAAATATACTTGTTTTTGAAGGAAAAGCAAWTTTTTTTGTCCATTAAAATATCAAATTTATCAAAAATACAGTGTAGACATAGTCATTTACAACATTAACAATTGTAGCTGGAAACGGCATATTTTTAATGGGATATCTACATAGGCATACAGAGGCCCATTATCAGCAACCATCACTCCTGAGTTCCAATGGCACGTTGTGTTAGCTAATCCAAAAACCATCATTTTAAAAAGGCTAATTGATCATTAGAAAACCATTTTGCAATTATGTTAGCACAGCTGAAAAGTGTTGTTCTCATTAAAGAAGCAATAAAACTGGCCTTCTTTAGACTAGTTGAGTATCTGGAGCATCAGCATGTGGATTCGATTACAGGCTCAAAATGGCCAGAAACAAAGAACTTTCTTCTGAAACTCGTCAGTCTATTCTTGTTCTGACAAATTAAGGATATTCCATGCGAGAAATTGCCAAGAAACTGAAGATCTCGTACAACGCTGTGTACTACTCCCTTCACAGAACCACGGTGCACAACTGAGCAAGAGGACAAGTACATTAGAGTGTCTAGTTTGAAACAGACGCCTCACAAGTTCTCAAATGGCACATTCATTAAATAGTACCCGCAAAATACCAGTCTCAACGTCAACAGTGAAGAGGCGACTCCGGGATGCTGGCYTTCAACTTGCCCAGTACAGCTTGGGTTGGCCTGATATTGAAAGACCAATATGGGATTCATGATTTTAGGTCATTCAGAGTGTGTCACGGTTTCTCAATTTTTCACACAAAGGTGCCTTTCCTTCGCCAGTCATACCGTTTGGAAATGTTTGGGCAAAATGTAAGTATACCCACTTCTCCAAGCACCACTACACAACTGGAGATAATATTTATAGATCGAGTGATTATGTTCGATACATCATTGTTTTCAATGAGTAAATAATATGAAATGCAGTAAATTTGATAGTGTCTTTGTGCAAGATACTGTAGCAAGCTAAGTAATCAAGAGAATTATTGCATACCATCTCAAAACTGACCAAGACAAAATTCTGGTTAACACATCTAAATTCACACATGTGTAAAGGGGAACCGGGTGACACCCCCCCTACAAAATGTACCTCTTGCCATTCCTCTGTATCGGTCGAGGACCTTGACACTACTGGGACGACTGGCGAGGACACGCTCTCGCATTGTCTTCTCTGCGCGCTCCCGTGCCACCTTCAGTTCGATTAGCTGAAGTTTCCTCCGCAATGCCGTGATTTCTTTCTGGCTTTGAGTTAYTTCCAAACGAAACACTGCATAGTCGTCGTCTACGAGTTTACAGATCTCTGCCACGGCTGCATTCGCTAGCACCTCCATAATGGAGGCTATTTGAGTGTGAAAAACCAAGGCCATTGTTAGCTAACGTTAGCAGCTAAGTTAGCGTTACTTACTAGATAACGTTAACATATATCATCCAAGTCCTGTCGCCAACGCGAATGAAATATTATTTGGGGTAAGTGTTTAGTGCTGTGCAGTTAAATTCGTCATACTTTGAATTCCATGGTTGTTAAAATGTCTAAATGACAAAAACACAAACGTGAAAATTGTTCTTGACCATGTTTACTTCTGTTTACTTAGTCTTTGGAATTTGGTTGGCGGATCGCATCCAAATTGTAGGTGCATACACCGCCACCTACCGTCCTGGAGTGTGAGGCCAATCACAGCCTACCTACATAAAATTATCTTAATTAGTCCTGGTCCTCTAAGAAAGTTACATATAGCCGTAGACACCTACACTCGTTAAAAACCTATTACCCAATTTCACTACTTTTACCCTATCGTCTCCTGCACCATACCAACGGACTGGGAGAACGGGACACCACCCCTCAACACACCCAGTAAAACTCTTATGAAGTCAAATCTTATACCCAAATACATCTCTGCAGCTGCCACCACATCCATTTTCTGTGATTTACTTTCCATTTCTGCGGTATAGTTGATAACCATCGCTAAGAAGCCAACCTTACTGAAGCATAACTCACTCGTTACCCTATCCCTCTGTACTGTTACAACTCAATTACACACTGGGATCCTCTCAGGACCCTCACCCGTGACCCATCCTCCTCCACTTTCTAAACTGCCTCAGCATACTACACCCTCTGCATTAGTCTGACTGGCCACTTCAATTTACCTCTCTCGCACTGGACACATCCAAACCCCAGCAAGATGGGCACCCCTACAGTTAACACACACAACTACACAATCCTCTGTCCCATGCCCTCCTGCACACTTCCCACATCTTGGAATCTCCCTCCTACACGCTGCTGCACCTGAAACAATGCAGTGGATTTGGCACCTGAAACAATGCAGTGGATTTGGCACAAAAGCTCTAACAGGATAACTGATATCCTAACATGACTGCCGGGTAGACTGACTCAATAAAGGACTGACAGTGACTCCTCTTTCACCACCCTCCCCACCGGGTCTGCGACGCACCAAATGGGGGGCGTCACAAACACCAGGAATCTAAAACTTCAATTGCTCCAGCGCCACACTTAACGCTACCCCAGAAATCACTCCTTTCTATGATGCCCTCTTCCTAAGAGCAAAGCAAAAAACTGATCTTGACCCAAGTTGCGTGACACGGAGTGCCTGCTCCCTCTGATCAGAAGAAACACAAACAAATATCACAAGTTCACTACAGGTTACCTTCACTGATTCAACTGCACCCAACTCCTTCTACACTGAAGAGAAAGGATCTTACGGGTTGGCCTCATTGCTCAAAGGGTGTGGCTAAATAAAAAGTAAAGCACGCTGTTCTTTGAAATACGGTACTGTTTATTACATTACACATCAAATCTCCCGTTATGTTCGTCACTACTTACCACAGTCAAAATCATAAACCCTGCCTATTTTTACAATTTCTGTTCTTAAAATCGGATTTTTAACCTATTAACCTTAACCACACTACTAACCTTACGCATAACCCAGGAATATAAATRTGTGAATGGTGCATATAGACAGTATATGAATAGAAAAGGCTTGTACAACAGTAAATACAGTGCATTCGGAAAGTATTCAGACTCCTTCCCCYTTTCCACAATTTGTTACGTTACATCCTTATTCTAACATGGATTTAATGATTCCCCCCCCCCCTCTCATTAATCTACACACAATACCGCATAATGACAAAGCGAAAACAGGTTTAGACAAAACAGGAAATACCTTATTTACAGTTGAAGTCGAGAAGTTTTACATACACCTTAGCCAAATACATTTCAACTCAAGTTTTTCACAATTCCTGACATTTAATCCTAGTAAAAATTCCCTAATTGACGTCATTTGACTCAATTGGGGTGCCTGTGGATGTATTTCAAGGTCTACCTTCAAACTCAGTGCCTCTTTGCTTGACATCATGGGAAAAATCAAAAAGAATCAGCCAAGACCTCAGATTTTTGTTTGTGTAGACCTCCACAAGTCTGGTTCAGCCTTAAGGTACCACGTTCATCTGTACAAACAATAGTACGCAAGTATAAACACCCATGGGACCACACAGCCATCATACCGCTCAGGAAGGAGACGCGTTCTGTCTCCTAGAGATGAATGTACCTTTGATTTGCACATTTCGACCAATTCTCAGAACAGCAGCAAAGACATTGTGAAGATGCTGAGAGGAAACAGGTACAAAAGTATCTATATCCACAGTAAAACGAGTACTATATCGGCAGAACCTGAAATGCCGCTCAGCAAGGAAGAAGCCACTGCTCCAGAACTGCCATAAAAAAAGCCAGACTACGGTTTGCAACTGCACATGGGACAAAAGATCGTACTTTTTGAGAAATGTCCTCTGGTCTGATGAAACAAAAATAGAACTGTTTGGGCCATAATGACCATCAATTATGTTTGGAGGAGAAAGGGGGAGCTTGCAAGCCGAAGAACACCATCCCAACCGTGAAGCACGGGGGGTGGCAGCATCATGTTGTGGGTGCTATTGCTGCAGAGGGATTGGTGACTTCACAAAATAGATGGGCAAATTATGAGGAAGGAAAATTCATGAAATCAGTCAGGAAGTTAAAGCTTTGGTCGCAAATGGGTCTTCCAAATGGACAATGACCCCAAGATACTTCCAAAGTTGTGGCAAAATGGCTTAAGGACAACAAAGTCAAGGTATTGGAGTGCCATCACAAAGCCCCTGACCTCAATCCTATAGAAAATTTTGTGGGCAGAACTTAAAGCGTGTGCGCAGCAAAGAGGCCACAAACTGAAGTCAGTTACACAGCTCTGTCAGGAGGAATGGGCCAAATTCACCCAACTTATTGTGGGAAGCTTGTGGAAGGCTACCCAAACTGACCCAAGTTCAACAATTTAAAGCAATGCTACCAAATACTAATTGAGTGTATAAACTTCTGACCCACTGGGAAGTGATGAAAAGAAATAAAAGCAGAAATAAATCACTCTACTATTATTCTGACATTCACATTCTTAAATAAAAGTGGTGATCCTAACTGACCTAACAGGGATTTTTTACGAGGATTAAATGTCAGGAAATTGTGAAAAACTGAGTTGAATGTATTTGGCTAAGGTGTATGTAAACTTCTGACTTCAACTGTATACTAACAGCCCTATGAAACCCTTTTAAAGACAGAATGACACAATACAATAAACAAGGGCAAAATGCAAATGGATTATGGCAGCCATATTGATTTTTGGACACCATATTGGATTTGAGGCTAAATCCATGGAGGCCCCAAGATAATCTTGGGTGCTTGACTTAATTACAAGACTAGGAGCTAAAGATACAAATCATTCAAGCAACCTCACAACCCCAAAAAATCAATTCCATGTCTGAGCCCACTTGTTAGACAGATTACAATAGCCCAAACATGGAAAAAAAACATAACTATTATTTTGTCAGGCAGGACCATACAGCACTGAATGAGAGCACATATACTTGGAAAGTTATTAATCAGTACCAAAAAGTAAAGCTTACATTCATCATACATATTCATAGTTGACATTTCATCTATTGTATCTGTGTTTACAGGTCTATATTTCCTAGATGCATTAAGATATCCTAATGCTGTTTGTATGTAGGTAGAACTACTATCTAAAAAATGTAGGGGCTTGCCACTAGCCTATTAAATTCATTATGATCTAAAAGGCTAAACTGATCCTAGATCAGCACTCAGAGGCTTTGTGGATACGGGCCCTAACCGAATACCATTCAGACAGTAGTTCAGTGCGCTCACCTCAGTGCTGCTCAGCTGGTTCCTCTGTGGGTTCAGGAGGTGTTCAAGACCCTACTCACACCCCTCCTTGACCAGCAGCACCTCTGGACCCTCATCCTCCTGAAAGAGACAAGTGATAGACATACACTCCTTCAGGTACACACACACACACACACACACAGGTAAAACACACTTTCAACATGGAGTGTTTGCCCATCCCAACTACGTTTGAGTCCTTTACTGTAGTTAAAGAATCACTTCATTGTTGTTAAACCCATCATGGTGGACATAAATATGTTGTGGGTAAATGAGTCAGCTATGATAAGTCAAAATCATCAGACAAACCTTAAACTATTTTAATGTTTACAGTAGGTGTTTGTTAGTGTGTGGGTATGTGTAGGTATATTTAGTAAGTGTATATTGTTATAAAGCGCTGTTGGATGTATGCAGAGTAGGGTGAGATCAGATGTGATGTATACTAAAGAGAGTCTCAATGAAAGTCTTAGAATGAAAAGTCCCATTTTGTCTTTATTAAACATAAGTGTTAAATACACAATATGAAAACTACAAATACACGTCTCTCTGCGTGCCTGGCAGACATCTCAGGTTAATGTCGGCCCAACACCTCAAGCACAACAAGAAGGAGCTGCTCTTCCTCCCAGGGAAGGCCTGCTCGCTCCAAGACCTCTCCATCACAGTTGACAACACCATAGTGTCCTGTGCAAAGAACCTTGGTGTGACCACGGACAACACCCTGTCATTCTCTGCAAAGCAGTGACTCGCTCCTGCAGGTTCATGCTCTACAACATCCGTAGAGTACAACCCTTACTCACACGGCGCAGTWCCTAATCCAGGCTCGTCATCTCCCGTCTAGACTACTGCAACTCTGTTGGCTGGGCTCCCTGCTTGGGCCATCAAACCCCTGCAACTTATCCAGAACACTGTAGCCTGSCTGTGTTCAACCTTCCAAAGTTCTCCCATGTCACCCCGCTCCTCCAGTGGCATCCAGTCGAAACTCGCATCCACTAAGACTATGGTGCTTGCCTACGGAGCAGCACGGGGAACTGCTCAAACCCTACATCCCAACCTGACCACCTTGTTCTGCCACGTCTTGTCCTTTGCCTTGATGACAGCTTTGCACGCTCTTGGCATTGTCTCAACAAGCTTCATGAGGTAGTCACCTGGAATGCATTTCAATTAACAGGTGTGCCTTCTTAAGTTAATTTGTGGAATTTCTTTCTTTAATGCGTTAAACCAATCAGTTGTGTTGTGACAAGTTGTGGAGGGTATATTTGGTAAAAAAAACAAGTCCATATTRTGGCAAGAACAGCTCAAATAAGCAAAGAGAAATGACAGTCCATCATTACTTGRAAGACGAAGATTAGTCAATCTGGAAAATTTCAATAACTTTTTCTTCAAGTGCTGGAAAATACCAAGAAAGTTTTTCAAGTGCAGTCGCAAAAACCATCAAGTACTATGATGAAACTGGCTCATGAGGACCGCCACAAGAAAGGAAGACCCAGAGTTACCTCTGCTGCAGAGGATAAATTCATTAGAGTTAACTGCACCTCAGATTGTAGCCCAAATAAATGCTTCAGAGTTCAAGTAACAGATACATCTCAACAACTGTTCAGAGGAGACTGCATCAATCAGGCCTTCCTGGTCGAATTGCTACAAAGAAACCACTACTAAAGGACACCAATAACAAGAAGAAACACGAGCAATGGACATTAGACCGGTGTAAATCTGTCCTTTGGTCMGAGTCCAAATTTGAGATTTTTGGTTCCAACTGCCGTGTCTTTGTGARACGCAGAGTAGGTGAACGGATGATCTCCGCATGTGTGGTTCCCACCGTGAAGCATGGAGGTGGTGGTGTGATGGTGCTTTGCTGGTGACACTGTCAATRATTTATTTAGAATTCTAGGCACATTCTTGGTTAAGACCAGCATGGCTACCACAGCATTGTGCAGCGATATGCCATCCCATCTGGTTTGGGCTTGGTGGGACTATCATTTATTTTTCAACAGGACAATGACCCAAAACACACCTCCAGGCTGTGTAAGGGCTATTTGACCAAGAATGAGAGTGATGAGTGCTGTGTCAGATGACCTGGCCTCCACAATCACCCAACCTCAACCCAATTGAGATGGTTCGGGATGAGTTGGACTGCAGAGTGAAGGAATAACAGCCAACAAGTGCTCAGCATATGTGGGAACTCCTTCAAGACTGTTGGAAAAKCATTCCTCATGAAGCTGGTTGAGAGAATGCCAAGAGTGTGCAAAGCTGTCAAGGCAAAGGGTGGCTACTTTGAAGAATCTCAAATATGGTTCGATTTGTTTAACACTTTTCTGGTTAYTACATGATTCCATGTGTTATTTCATAGTTTTGATGTCTTCACTATTATTCGAATAATGTAGAGAATAGTAAAAATAAATAAAAAACCTTGAATGAGTTGGTGTGTCAACTTTTGACTGGTACTGTATATGTTTACATAGGCCATATATATCACACAATGGCTGAATGCAATATTCTACCCAGGAATATTCAGCACTGAAATGTGTTACTTTTGTTATTACAAAGGCATCTGTGGACCTTTCCGCTGACAATGAAATTAAAATGAATCTTTGACTTTAATGTAGGGTTTGAGGTATAGAGTGGAATGGTTTTTCAGTTGGTGTATACTGAGGTARCTCCTCTCTGAACCTCTTCCCGCAGTGCGTACACGCGAACAGCMTTTCTCACRTGTGGACCTTCAGGTGCTTCTTCAGCTGGTTCTGGTGTGGAAAACGCATTTTCACACTGGGGGGCAGCTGAAGGATTTCTCTCCTGCGTGGATCCTCTGGTGCCTCTTCAGGCTGGACGAATGAGAGAAGTGCATATGRCACTGGGTACAGCTGAAGGGTTTCACCCCTGTGTGGACCCTCTGGTGGATCTTTAGGTTGCCAGCCTGGGCAAAGCRCATGTGACACTGGGTACAGCTGAAGGGTTTCACCCCTGTGTGGACCCTCTGGTGGATTTCCACCTTCTGGAGGCAGCTGAAGCCTTTGTTACAGAACATGCAGAGGAACCGTTTCTCTTTACTATTGCCTGATGTTGCTCCCCCTCCCTGAGCCATGGCCCTTTGGTCCTTTGAATTCAATAGCTGATCGAAAAGGACGCGGCTGTGGGAATCCGAAGACCCCATTGATGTGGMCACTGTGTCGCGATCCCTGAACGCGTGTAAAGGGGAGTGGGTKGCGACATTTKGATTAGTCTCTAAGCTTTCCTTATAATCTAYGAAATCTCTGCCTTGTGAGTGTCCTTCTCCTAAGTGAGTCTGGTCTGCATTCCATGTCAGAGGAACATCTCCATCCACTTCATCTAYGACTATAACCTCCCYTTTCTTATCTAGGCACCCTTCAGAGTATACACTACTACTRTACCGGTTCCAGTCCCCACTAGACAGATCAGTCTGTGTCTCTAAAGACAAGAGCATGTTGCCAGGGTCCATCTCTGTAGTGTAAGAACAAGAYGGATCATCACCTCCAGTGTCTAACGTGTCACCATCACCATCTCCACGGGAATGAACCTGGCTCTGGTGAAATACCGGAAAGTACTCTGGGCCRGGAGCAGGAGGACAGCCCAGTGGCCCCAGCCTCTCTGAGTCTGATCCGTGGTCAGATCCTGTATGTAAGAGCCTGTGTGTTACAGTTAAAGTCTCCTTGTCTGTCTCTGACTTGAGGACGGCGTTCGGCATTCCACTGACCTCCGTGATGCTGCGTTGGGTCCTAGGCGGTGCTGGGGCAGTGGTGGAGTCCTCCGTAGCTATAGGGGACACTTCAACCGCTCCAGTCTGAATGTCTCTGCTGTGCCGTAGGTCCTCCTCTCCTTCAGCCTTCTCCAGCTTGACTCTAGGACCTGCAGCCTCTGCATCTGCAGACTGACAAGAAGAGAGGAGGTTATTACCGGCACATGAGTGTAATTGGATAACAATGTTGCAGGGAGGTCTCACAAGCCTCCCTATGGCAGATAAATTAGGATGTAGATGTAAGCAAGTGAATARCTGATGGAAACCTTTCTGAAATAAACGGGCCACATTTGATTTACAAATAACTGGAATCTTTTTATGCAACACTATTACACTAACCTCTATCACGATAACRTGCTGGGTTGAGGTTCCACTCCCCTCATCAACAGTGATTGGYTGGTCATCTCTCCATSTATTGYGTCCYGCTGGCTTMACAAAGCTGCTGTGGCCTCCAGTGAGATGTCCTTCACCGAGAGAGTRTGATTGGGGTAAAATAGGTGTTTAGGTTAGCTACTGTCAATGCTCAACACTATATTGTACACTATTGACACTGTCTAGAATTGGCAAGGATGTAAGGTAACACTTCTCATAACTTCTTGATATACTATTTATAGATCGATTTATGTTCCATGCATCATATTGTTTTCAATTAGTAAATAACAGGAAATGTAGTAAATCAAGAAAGTCGTTAGAATATGATAGTGGCTTTGCGCAAGATAGTTAATTAATCAGGGGAATTATCCAAAAACTGACCAAGACACAATATTGGTTAACACATCTTAAGTCACAAATGCGCAGAGGTGAAGGGGGCGACAAGCCCCGCAGCTAGGCCYTCTGAAAAATGTACCTCTTGCCAGTCCTCTGTTTCGGTCGAGGATCTTGACACTACTGGTACGACTGCCGAGGACGCGCTCTCGCATTGYCCTCTCTGCGCGCTCCCGTGCCACCTTCAGTTCCAGTAGCTGTAGTTTCCTCCGCAATGCCGTGTTGTCTTTCTGGCTTTGAGWYATTTCCAAACGAAACACTGCATAGTCGTCGTCTACGAGTTTACAGATCTCTGCCACGGCTGCATTCGCTAGCACCTCCATGATGGAAGTTATTTGAGTGTGAAAAACCATACAGTTAGCCATTGTTAGCAGCTAGATAGCGTTACCAAGATAACATCTATCAACCAAGTCCTGTCTCCAACACGATCTAAACACTACCTGGGRAAAGTATGTGATGCTGTGCCGCTAAATTAGTCATATTTGGAGTTACATGGTTTCRATAAACGTCGAAATAACAACCCAAAAAACGCTAACGTGGAAATTGTTCATGGTCAATGTTCACTTCCGTTCAAACTAAAGAGAAGTGATCTTATTGGTTAGCGTCATAGCTCAAAGGGTGTGTTTAAATGAGAAAGTTACGCGGGCTGTTCTTTGATTTGTGCTGCATATAGATGGTGACGCCGTCACGAAAACTGCGCGTTTCCATAGGGCAAAAGTCATCCTGTTGTGATTCAGGATGGCCAGATTGCTAGCAAGAGTGACAAGAAACTGCTAATTGTGGAATCATAAGTGGCTCGTTTCAGCTTGTTCTTAATACCATGCCTTGTTTTGAGGTGTTTTTGAGTGATTTCACGTCGATACTAATATGGCTAAAATTCCCTAGCTAGCTAACCAACAACTGCAACAATGTATTTGAGATACGACAAGTGCTCATTGTACAAATGTATTTATGTTTTCAATAAACATTGGAGACAGAAATATACCTTACATGTTGTCAACAATGTAAGCCAAACGTATCTGTTTTGCTCCACTATTGTGCATGTGTCGGTTTTGTTGCTAAACAACCAACCCATCTATTACATTACACATCAAATCTCMTAAGATCAMTATCTTTCAAGATGAGAGCAGACTTGTTTAAARAGAACAGTGTGTTAGCAATAATATAGTAGAAAATAATATGACTTTATTCCATCTACACCTCAGTAAGGTAAATATTAAACTGTCCTTGTTCTAGCCCAGGTTTACTGTCTCTCTAAAAACAGGTATTTATACAAGCCTGTTTCAAATTACAATTTAACAAAGGGTCAATAAGGGGTATGTGGTTAATTACCCTCTTAACCCAAGACACTTCACATGATAACTATAATATTTTAGCTAAAGAATGGTTCCCAGATATCCCCTGTTTACATCTCAAGCCACACCAACAATTTCTCCTTGTTGTGGACACGCCTATGTCTGGTAAGGTTACTCAGGAAGGAAAAGTTATTGTGTWCATAGTTTGTACTTGAAGGGCCTCTCCTTGGTGTGAACGGTCTGGTGCTTCTTCATATAGTTCTCATCAGTGAAGCGCTTCCCACACATGTGGCAGGCTTACGGCTTATCGGTGTCCGTCCCAATACTCGCCCTCCCATGTTGTGACCAAATGACACAAGAGGAGGTAGAAGCAGGAGCCACCACCCTCAGGTGGTTAGTCTTTGAGCTCCCTCCTTGACCTCTAACCATTGTTTGGGTGTTGTTGGGATTGTGTGCTGTGTGCTGTGTTATAGGCTAGGTACCTCTTGTGGTGAACATCCGTCCTTACCTTGTYTGTATTGGTTGGGTAACTCTATGGTAGCTGAGGAAGGCTAGAACCAGSTCCAGGCCCAGTCTTTGTATGAACCCATTCTTCTCTGAGAACCTCTTCCAACAGTGGGTACAGGCAACGGCCTCTCCCGTGTGGATCTTCATGTGTATCTTTAGAACCTCTTCTCACACCGGGGTCAGCTGTAGGGTTTCTGTCCTGTGTGGACCCTCTGGTGCCTCTTCAGACTGGACGAGTGGGAGAAACAGTCCGGGCACAAGTGGCAACCGAATGGTTTTTCCATCGTGTGCATCCTCTGGTGGATCTACACCTGTTTGGGGAAACGGAAGGCTTTCCCACAGAATGAACACAGGAATCATTTCTCTTTGGCGCTGCCACCTTTACTGATTCTTTCTCTACTACTGTCACGTGTCAATGGGCTTGTGTAGCCACTCAGTGTTGAGGCACTGTCATTGTCTGAGGTCTGGTTTAACATAGGGAGAGTGTGAAGAGGACGAAGGCCAGGAAGTGTCTGTGTTGTCGCAGGATCCATGTTCCAGTTGATAGATCCTATAGAAGGCAGGCTGAAGGTAGCATCTGTTAGGGGGTTAACCTGAGGTGCCATCAGTCTCTCTGAATCACAACCATAGGAGCAGGATGGAGCATCGCTAGCCGAGTCTGTGTCTGTTCTCTTCAGCCGCATACGGACACCTCCCAGTCCCTGCAGACCAATTCTACGCCTTGCCCTGRTCTCAGCCAGTCCTGGTCTCAGTTCAGTTGTTGTTTTGTGTTCCACTGTCTGTTTTTGGTTGTTATTAACAGTGTTGTTCCCCAGCCCAGAGTTGAGGACACTGTCCCATCCACTGACCTCCACTATGTCATCTCTAGTCCTGGCCTGCTCAGTGATGTTGTCGCAGGGTCCATGTTCCAGTTGATAGAACCTWTAGAAGGCGGGCTGGCCATGGTCTCTACCAGTCTGTTGTCATGGAGACTAAGTTTGGATGTTTTGTGTTTGACTGTCTGTTTCTGATTGTGGTTAACAGTGTTGTTCTCCAGCCCAGAGTTGAGGATGCTGTCCCATCCACTGACCTCCAGTTCTGGTCTGCTCGGTGATTCCGTCCCCTGGGCCCTTGGCTACACCCGTCTGGGTCTGGGAATCCAAGATGGCCACCCAGATGGCAAGAATCGTGCAAGCAAACAGGCGGGCCACAAATAAACAAATAACAGCGCAGTTCAACAGTGGTGTGCAGAACGACATCTCACAATGCACAACTTGTCGATCCTTGTCACAGAGTGGCTATTGCAGCACCGGGTTCCACTCCTATCAGCTAAAAACAAGAAGATGAGGCTCCAGTGGGCACGCGATCACCAACACTGGAGGAGGGAGAAACATTGCCTGGTCTGACTAATCCCGGTTCCTGTATGAGTCCATRGACCCATCCTTCCTGGTGTCAATGGTACAGGCTGGTAGCGGGGGTGTAATGCCGGCCAATCTGCAACAGCTGCAACAGATGCCATCGCGTCAGCATGGACCAACATCCACGTGGAACGTTTCCAACTTGTAGAATCTGCGCCCCGAAGAATTCAGGCTATTCTGGAGGCAAAAGGGGGTCCGACCCGGTACTAGATGGGTGTACCTAATTAACTATGTCTCCCTTACCTTGCTCCTCCCATCTTTAGTCCACTCAGCAGATCAATAGTCTGGTCAGTCTTCTATTGACTCTTTCACCAGCAGCAGATCAGGCTTCCCATCCTCCATGTCTACTTCATGTGCCCTTGACCCAGGCACTCAACCCTAACTGCTCAAAGTCACTTTGAAGCTACAGCAACAAGATTATGTCAATTTGTTTTTGCTGTTCTCCAAATTGCATTTTAGAGTTTTAAATTGTGTAGAAATGCAGTAAATAAGCTTAACTATTATAGAAATTCCATGACCATGGTTCCCCAGACCCTCCTCACATCCCTCTTCCTTCAACAGCAGCACCTCTGGACCCTCTTCTTGGAAGAGACAGGTGATACAGATTACACAGACATACACTCCCTCAGGTACTTACACACAGATAATAAACACACTTTAAACATTTAGTGTTTGCCCATCATCACTACGTTTGAGTCCTACACTGTAGTTACAGAATTACTTCATTGTTGTTAAACCCATCATGGTGGACATAAACATTGCTGTGGGTAAAAATAAGTAAGCTGTGATAAGTCAAAAGTCAGACCAACCTGACTAACTATTTTGACATGTACAGTAGGTTTGTTAGTATTATTTAGTAAGTTATTTGCTTATAAAGCGCTGTTTTGTGTATGCAGAATAGGGTGAGATCAGATATGATGTATGTTAAAGGGAGTCTCAATTAAAGTCTTAGAATTTAAAAGTTCCATTTTGTGTTTATTAAACATAAACACGTTTGAAATACACCATATGAAAACCACATCAACAAAAAATCTGCATGAACTTAATAAACTGTATAAATTCTCATTAAAAGTGTCTTGGGGGAAAAAACTAAAGTAGTTGAATGGAAGTAATGAAATAGGCATTTGTGAACATATATCCTACACAGTACAAACACAATAAGTAACAGAGTTTTTAGGCTTATATATACCTTATATATCACACAATGTCTGGATGCAATATTCTACCCAGGAATATTCAACACTGAAATCTGTTACTCTTGTTATTCCAAATGGATCTGTGGATCTTTTCTGCTGACAACAATAAAAAGGTGTCTTTGTCTTTAATACAGGGTTTGATCTAAACGTCTAACGAGTGGAATGGTTATTTTCTATGTTATAGAGTGGAATGGTTTTTCTGCTGGTGTATCATGAGGTAGCTCCTCTCAGAGAACCTCTTCCCGCAGTCCGTACAGGTGAACGGCCTCTCTCCCGTGTGGACCTTCAGGTGCATCTTCAGGTTGCCAGCCTGGGCGAAGCGCATGTGACATTGGGTACAGCTATAGGGTTTCTCCCCTGTGTGGACCCTCTGGTGCCTCTTCAAGTCACCAGCCTGGGCGAAGCGCATGTGACACTGGGTACAGCTGAATGGTTTCACCCCTGTGTGGACCCTCTGGTGCCTCTTAAGGCTGGACGAGTGGGAGAAGCGCATATGACACTGGGTACAGCTGAAGGGTTTCACCCCTGTGTGGACCCTCTGGTGGATCTCCAACTTCTGGGGGCAGCTGAAGCTTTTGTTACAGAACATGCAGAGGAACCGTTTCTCATTACTATTGTCTGATGTTGCTCCCCCTGCCTGAGCCTTGGCCCTTTGGTCCTTCGAGTTCAATACCTGATTGAAAAGGATGTTGCCGTGTGAATCGGAAGGCCCCATTGTCGTGGACACTGGGTCGCGATCCCTGAGAATGTGTAAAGGGGAGTGGGTGGTGAAATTTAGATTTGTCCCTAAGCTTCCACTGTAATCTAACAAATCTCTGCCCTGTGAGTGCCTGTCTCYTAGATGACTAGCTGCATTCCATGTGGAAGGAGCGTCGCCCTCCACTTTCACAGTCACCTCATCTACCACTATAACCTCCTCTTTCTTATCTAGGCACCCTTCAGAGTATACACTACTACTGTACCGGTTCCAGTCCCCTCTAGACAGATCAGTCTGTGTCTCTAAACCCAAGGGCACGTTGCCAGGGTCCATCTCTGTATTGTAAGAACAAGACGGATCATTGCCAGTCTCTAACGCGTCACCTGCATCTCGATGGGAATGAACTGTCCTCGGGCTTGGGTTACCGTAAAGTAAATACTCTGAGCTGGGAGCAGGAGGACAGCCCAGTGGCCCCAGCCCCAGTCTCTCTGAGTCTGACCTGTGATCAGATCCTGTGTGTAAAAGCCTTTGTGTTACAATTAAAGTATCTGTGTCGGTCTCTGACTTGAGGACAGCGTTCAGCGTTCCACTGTCCTCTGTGATGTTGGCTTTGGTCCTGGGCTGGGGCGAGGCGGTGAGGTACTTCGTGGATAAAGGGGATGCCACTCCAGCCGCTGCTTCAGTCTGGATGTTTCTGTTTTGTTGTGGGTTGTCTTTTTCAGTCCTCTCCTGCTTGACCAGAGACGATCCTCCAGGACCTGCAGCCACTGCATCTACAGACTGACACAAGAAGAGCAGAAGTTATTACCGGTACATGAGTTGAATTGGTTAACAATGTCATAGGGAAGTCTCACAAGCTATAAATTAGGATGTGCATGTAGGCAAGCATTTTTTTTTTTTTACCTTTATTTAACTAAGCAAGTCAGTTAAGAACAAATTCTTATTTACAATGACGGCCTACCCCTGGCCAAACCCTAACCCGGACGACGCTGGGCCAATTGTGCACTGCCCTATGGGACTCCCAATCACGGACGGTTGTGATACAGCCTGGGATCGAACTAGGGTCTGTAGTGACGCCTCGAGCACTGAGATGCAGTGCCTTAGACCACCGCGCCACTCGGGAGCCCCGAAATAAACTGGCCACATTTTATGTACTGCAATTTTTGTTACACTATTACACTAACCTCTATCACCATAATGTGCTGGGATGAGTTTCCACTCCCCTCATCAACAGTGATTGGTTGGTCATCTCTCCATGTCTTGTCTCTCACTGGCTTCACAAAGCTCCTGTGGCCTCCAGAGAGATGTCCTTCACCAGAGAGAGTGATTGGGGAAAAGAGGTGGTTAGGTTAGCTACTGTCAATGCTCAACGCTATATAGTTCACCATTGACAGTTTTGACAGTGGTTGTGTCCGAATGCCCATACTTGCGTCCTAAATAGTATGCCGTTTGAGTATGCAAAAACAAAGTGTAATAGTATGCGACATTTCAAAAATCTAGTATACTTTAAATACTAATTTCGCCTTTGACAACAGCTGATCAATTAGATAAGGGGATGCGCTACCGAAATCAACGAATAGCGTGAAACAACCCAATCGCGCATGATGCATTCTATTTTCGCATACTGAGAATGCATGTGAATTTTCGATGATCGAGATGGTTTAAATGCCAGGATGTTATACTCATCTCAGCTCTTTATCTAGTAGAATTAGATGCACACTTTCCCACAATGCATTGGAAGAGGTGAGCTGCGAGTGATTTGCACTATTTCTCTTTGAGTAGCCAAACAACAAGTAGGCTACTTAATTGGGAAGATGTAGATTTTGTTCTCAAAATAATTGAGTATTGAATCGTAGGCACTACATTGTTGAAAACAGAAGGTTTTTTTTCACCCAAAGACGACTTCTGTTTTCTCATTGAAAAGTGCTTCTTGTTCTCTTGGCCATCGTCAGAGCTTTTAAACTAAATACTACACCATCTTTTGATTTCTGAACGTGTCAGCACAGGGGATTCGGGATGTGGCTGCGTTATTAATGTCATGTTAACCAGGCCTTTTGATTTTAACATATGGATTGTTTTAGTTTTGCAGGCTAGACTACCTATTTAATGATCTAATGTATGGATGCAGCCTTACCAGTGATTCTGATCTCGTTCCCAATGATCAGTGCTTTAGTTTTATGTTGCTGTCCAGGGGTTCTGAATTTGCGATGCATCCGTTTTTCTGTGCAATAGCCTTTTTATTTGAACATTTGATGTGTGTACTAGGTTATTTGATTTAATTTATATACAGTGCATTCGGGAAAGTATTCAGACCCCTCAACTTTTCCCACATTTTGTTACATTACAGCCTTATTCTAAAATRTATTTAAAAAATCTTGCCCTCAATCTACACACAATACCCCATAATGACAAAGCGAAAACAGGTTTAGACATTTCTGCAAATATATTAAAAAATAAAAACTCCCAAAGGTGCTTCAACAAAGTACTGAGTAAAGGGTCTGATTACTTATGTAAATGTGAGATTTCAGTTTTTATTTTTAATAGATTTGCCAAAAAATACCTGTTTTTGCTTTGTCATTATGGGGTATTGTGTGTCGATTAATAAGGCAGAAACAAAACCCAATTTAATCAAATTTAGAATAAGGCAGTAACGTAACAAAATGTGGGGTCTGAATACTTATCGAATGCACTGTATGTTACAGCATTTTGGTTTCACTAATAAATATGTTGAAATGGAACCTAATTCTGTTTATGTCTTCAGTTTTAAATAGGATAGATGGGCTATGGCAGGGGTAAGCAACCCTGTTCTTTATGGTATGTAATCATTTGTGGATGTCGTTTTGTTGCTAACCTTACTTTGCTACCTGACAACTTTACGCTTTTTAATTACCTTTTATATTTTTAGTTTTTCCCTCGCTCAACTTTTTTCATTCAACTTTTCACTCCGGACGCTTTATCTGGACGTGGTTCGTCAGGACCTCCACCAGCTGAAGCTAAGTAGTAACATTAACATGTGCCTTCTAATTGCAGTCGCTGTACTCATAATATACAGGAGAACGAAGCCCAGCTTCAGACGCAATCGTTAGGCAAGGGTAATTTCAGTGTAGGAAAGGATGAAACAGCGTCTGTGCCACCAGTAAGTACAGATAGTAGTATAAATCCCCTCGCACAGTCCCCGCAGCCGGACAATTTTCTCATGGCTTCTGGAAGGAAATGCTGTAGGAATGCTCAACCGGTGTCGCTCATTCAGCCGACAGAAACTTTCAACCGGTTCTCCCCATTAAGCAGCGAGTCGGAGTCAGAGGCCGAGCCTTCTCTGGTCTCTACTCCTCCCGTAACGGGATCTGAGACACCGAAGCCTCCCACCATTAGCTCTGACAAATTTTAAACCCTAGTCATTGGCGACTCCATTACCCGCAGTATTAGACTTAAAACGAATCATCCAGCGATCATACACTGTTTACCGTGGGGCAGGGCTACCGACGTTAAGGCTAATCTGAAGATGGTGCTGGTTAAAGCTAAAACTGGCGAGTGGGCTATGGGGATATTGTTATCTACGTCGGCACCAACGATGTTAGGATGAAACAGTCAGAGAGCTTCAGCGTGTAAATCAGCTAGAAAGATGTGTCGGCATCGAGTAATTGTCTCTGGCCCCCTCCCAGTTAGGGGGAGTGATGAGCTCTACAGCAGAGTCTCACAACTCAATCGCTGGTTGAAAACTGTTTTCTGCCCCTCCCAAAAGATAGAATTTGTAGATAATTAGACCTCTTTCTGGGACTCACCCACAAACAGGACCAAGCCTGGCCTGCTGAGGAGTGACGGACTCCATCCTAGCTGGAGGGGTGCTCTCATCTTATCTACAAACATAGACAGGGCTCTAACTCCCCTAGCTCCACAATGAGATAGGGTGCAGGCCATGTAGCAGGCTGTTAGCCAGCCTGCCAGCTTAGTGGAGTCTGCTACTAGCACAGTCAGTGTTGTCAGCTCAGCTATCCCCATTGAGACCGTGTCTGTGCCTCGACCTAGGTTGGGCAAAACTAAACATGGCGGTGTTCGCTTTAGCAATCTCACTGGAATAAAAACCTCCTCCATTCCTGCCATTATTGAAAGAGATTGTGATACCTCACATCTCAAAATAGGGCTACGTAATGTTAGATCCCTCACTTCCAAGGCAGTTATAGTCAATGAATGAATGAATCACTGATCCTAATCTTGATGTGACTGGCCTGACTGAAACATGGCTTAAGCCTGATAAATTGACTGTGTTAAATGAGGCCTCACCTCCTGGTTACACTAGTGACTATATCCCCCGCGCATCCCGCAAAGGCGGAGGTGTTGCTAACATTTACAATAGCAAATTTCAATTTACAAAAAAATAGACTACGTTTTCGTCTTTTGAGCTTCTAGTCATGAAATCTATGCAGCCTACTCAATCCCTTTTTATAGCTACTGTTTACAGGCCTCCTGGGCCATATACAGCGTTCCTCACTGAGTTCCCTTAATTCCTATTGGACCTTGTAGTCATGGCATATAATATTCAAATTTTTGGTGACTTTAATATTCACATGTAAAAGTCCACAGACCCACTCCAAAAGGCTTTCGGAGCCATCATCGACTCTTTGTTTTGTCCAACATGTCTCCGGACCTATTCACTGCCACAGTCATACTCTGGACCTAGTTTTGTCCCGCGTAATAAATGTTGTGGATCTTAATGTTTTTCCTCATAATCCTGGACTAATCGGACCACCATTTTATTACGTTTGCAATCGCAACAAATAATCTGCGCAGACCCCAACCAAGGATCATCAAAAGTTGTGCTATAACTTCTCGGACAACCCAAAGATTCCTAGATGCCTTTCCAGACTCCCTCCGCCTACCAAGGACGCCAGAGTACAAAAATCGGTTAAACACCTGAGGAACTAAATTTAACCTTGCATAATACCGTAGATGCAGTTGCACCCCTAAAAACAAAAAACATTTGTCATAGCTCTCTGTACAGAAAATACCCGAGCCCTGAAGCAAGCTTCCAGAAAATTGGACCGGAAATGGAGCTACACCAAACTGGAAGTCTTCCGATTAGCTTGGAAAGACAATAACGTGCTGTATCGAAGAGCCCTCACTGCGGCTCGATCATCCTATTTTTCCAACTTAATTGAGTAGAAAAATAACAATCCCCCCCAAAAAATGTATGCTGTCGCAAAGCTAACTAAAAAGCAGCATTCCCCAAGAGAGGATGGCTTTCATTTCAGCAGTGATAAATTCATAAACTTTTTTGACGAAAAGATCATGATCATTAGAAAGCAAACGATGGACTCTTTAAATCTGCGTATTTCCTCAAAGCTCAGTTGTCCTGAGTCTGCACAACACTGCCAGGACCTAGGATCAAGGGAGTCACTCAAGTTTTTTAGTACTATATCTCAACACATTGATGAAAATAATCATGGCTTCTAAACCTTCAAGCTGCATACTGGACCCTATTCCAACTAAACTACTGAAAGAGCTGCTTCCTGTGCTTGGCCCTCCTATGTTGAACATAATAAACGTCTCTCTATCCACCGGATGTGTACCAAACTCGCTAAAAGTGGCAGTAATAAAGCCCCTCTTGAAAAAGCCAAACCTTGACCCAGAAAATATTTTAAAAACTAAATCGGCCTATATTTAATCTCCCATTCCTCTCAACAATTTCAGAAAACCTGTTGCGCAGAAACTCACTTCCTTCCTGAAGACAAACAATGTATACAAAACACTTCAGTCTGGTTGTAGACCCCATCATAGCACTGAGACTGCACTTGTGAAGGTGGTAAATGACCTTTTAATGGCGTCAGACCGAGGCTCTGCATCTCTCCTCGTGCTCCTAGACCTTAGTGCTGCTTTTGTTACCATCGATCACCACATTCTTTTGGAGAGATTGGAAACCCAAATTGGTCTACACAGACAAGTTCTGGCCTGGTTTAGATCTTATTTGTCAGAAAGATATCAGTTTGTCTCTGTGGATGGTTTGTCCTCTGACAAATCAACTGTAAATTGCAGTGTTCCTCAAGGCTCCGTTTAAGGACCACTATTGTTTTCACTATATATTTTACCTTTTGGTGATGTCATTCGGAAACATAATGTTAACTTTCACTGCTATGCAGATGACACACAGCTGTACATTTCGATGAAACATGTTGAAGTCCCAAAATTGCGCTCCCTGGAAGCCTGTGTTTCAGACATAAGGAAGTGGATGGCGGCAAATGTTCTACTTTTAAACTCGGACAAAACAGAGGTGCTTGTTCTAGGTCCCAAGAAACAAAGATCTTCTGTTGAATCTGACAATTAATCTTGATGGTTGTACAGTTGTCTCAAATAAAACTGTGAAGGACCTCGGGGTTACTCTGGACCCTGATCTCTCTTTTGACGAACATATCAAGACTGATTCAAGGACAGCTTTTTTCCATCTACGTAACATTCGAAAAATCTGAAACTTTCTGTCCAAAAACGATGCAGAAAAATTCATCCATGTTTTTGTCACTTCTAGGTTAGACTACTGCAATGCTCTACTTTCCAGCTACCCGGATAAAGCACTAAATAAACTTCAGTTAGTGCTAAACACGGCTGATAGAATCTTGACTATTGATCATATTACTCCAGTGCTAGCCTCTCTACACTGGCTTCCTGTTACGGCAAGGGCTGATTTCAAGGTTTTACTGCTAACCTACAAAGCATTACATGGGCTTGCTCCTACCTATCTCTCCTACCTATCTTTATTGGTCCTGCCGTACATACCTACGGTCACAAGACACAGGCCTCCATACTGTCCCGAGAATTTCTAAGCAAACAGCTGGAGGCAAGGATTTCTCCTATAGAGCTAAATTTTTATGGAATGGTCTGCCTATCCATGTGAGAGAGGCAGACTCGCTTTCAACCTTTAAGTCTTTATTGAAGACTCATCTCTTCAGTAGGTCCTATGATTGAGTGTAGTCTGGCCYAGGRGTGTGAAGSTGAACWGAAAGGCACTGGARCRACGAACYGCCCTTGCTGTCTCTGCCTGGSCRGTTCCCCTCTCTCCACTGGGATTCTCTGCCTCAAACCCTATTACRGGGGCTGAGTCACTGGCTTACTGGTGCTCTTCCATGCCATCCCTAGGAGGGGTGTGTCACTTGAGTGGGTTGAGTCACTGACGTGATTTTCCTGTCCGGGTTGGTGCCCCCCTTGGGATGTGCCGTGGCGGAGATCTTTGTGGGCTATACTCGGCCTTGTCTCAGGATGGTAAGTTGGTGGTTTGAATATATCCCTCTAATGGTGTGGGGGCTGTGCTTTGGTAAAGTGGGTGGGGTTATATCCTGCCTGTTTAGCCCTGTCCGGGGGTATCGTCGGACGGGGCCAGTGTCTCCCGACCCCTCCTGTCTCAGCCTCCAGTATTTATGCTGCAGTAGTTTGTGTCGGGAGGCTAGGGTCAGTCTGTTATATCTGGAGTATTTCTCCTGTCTTATCCGGTGTCCTGTGTGAATTTAAGTATGCTCTCTCTAATTCTCTCTCTCTCTCGGAGGACCTGAGCCCTAGGACCATGCCTCAGGACTACCCCAGTCCACCTGGCCGTGCTGCTGCTCCAGTTTCAACTGTTCTGCCTGCGGCTATGGAACCCTGACCTGTTCACCGGATGTGCTACTTGTCCCAGACCTGCTGTTTTCAACTCTAGAGACAGAAGGAGCGGTAGAGATACTCTGAATGATCGGCTATGAAAAGCCAACTGACATTTACTCCTGAGGTGCTGACCTGTTGCACCCTCGACAACCACTGTGATTATTATTATTTGACCCTGCGGGTCATCTATGAACATTTGAACATCTTGGCCATGTTGTTATAATCTCCACCCAGCACAGCCAGAAGAGGACTGGCCACCCCTCATAGCCTGGTTCCTCTAGGTTTCTTCCTAGGTTCTGGCCTTTCTAGGGAGTTTTTCCTAGCCACCGTGCTTCTACACCTGCATTGCTTGCTGTTTGGGGTTTTCTGGGTGGGTTTCTGTACAGCACTTTGTGACATCAGCTGATGTAAGAAGGGCTTTATAAATAAATTTGATTTGAATCACCCATTACGTATGATATGTTACGAATTTGCAAAACATATATGCTATGAATTCTAGCTAGGGGGCTAGTTGGCTAACATTAGCTAGGCTAGGGGTTAGGGTTAAGAGTTAGGTAAAAGTGTTAAGGTTAGGGGAAGGGTTAGCTAACATGCTATGTAGTTGCAAAGTACCTAAAAATAAGTAAGTAGTTAAAGTTGACAATTAGCTAAAATGCTAAAGTTGTCCGTAATGAGATTCAAACTCGCAACCTTCGGGTTGCTATATGTTCGCGTTATCCAACAATTTTTTTTGCCATAAGTAACCATCTGCCTTATGTAACCATACCAAACATAACCTATCATACTAATTTGGTCTCCCAGATTTACATTTTACTATGTTACATCTAGTCTATGAGACCAGGCTGACCCCTGGGCTACAGTGTAGGTCGAATGTGACAAGTTAACTATAACCAGCCTGAGTAGGCCTATTCTATTTAGAGAAATTAATCGATTTGGAAATTAGCCATTATCAAGTTGGTTAATGTAATCTCTGTTGAATTTGTAAAAATCCACCGCACTCAGTCCTGCCCCACCTACTCAGCCAGTCAGGAGTAGCTACTGCGTTGCGGCCGTTGCATACTGCATTCTTTTTTACTAATGGTACTTGCTAAATAGTATGCGACGATGAGTACACAGTATGCAGTTTAAGTATGGTATTCGGACATAGCCACTGTCTAGAATTGTCACGGATGTAAGGTAACACTTCGCAAAACTTCTTGATATACTATTTATAGACTGATTATGTTCCATGCATCATCTTATTTTCATTGAGTAAATAAATAAATAAATATGGCTTATGTAACAGTATAACTTTAGACCGTCCCCTCGCCCCGACACGGGCGCGAACCAGGGACCCTCTGCACACATTAACAACGGTCGCCCACGAAGCATCGTTACCCATCGCTCCACAAAGGCCACGGCCCTTACAGAGCAAGGGGCAACACTACTTCTAGGTTTCAGAGCAAGTGACGTAACTGATTGAAACGCTATTAGCGCGTACCCGCTAACTAGCTAGCTATTTCACATCCGTTACATTTAGAATATGATATTGTCTTTGTGCAAGATTGCTAAGTAATCAGGGGAATTATTGCATACTATTCCAAAACTGTCAAAGACCCAATTCTGGTTAACTATGTGGTTAATAACGCATCTAAAGTCACACATGCGCAGAGGGGAACGGGGCAACAGGCCCAGAAGCCTCGTCCTGCAAAATGTACCTCTTGCCATCCCTCTGTATTGGTCGAGGATCTTGACACTACTGGGACGACTGGCGAGGACGCGCTCTCGCATTGTCCTCTCTGCACGATCCCGTGCAACCTTCAGTTCCAATAGCTGTAGTTTCCTCCGCAATCCCCTGTTGTCTTTCTGACTTTGAGTTATTTCCAAACGAAACACTGCATAGTCGTCGTCTACGAGTTTACAGATCTCTGCCACGGCTGCATTCGCTAGCACCTCCATAACGGAGGCTATTTGAGTGTGAAAAACCACACAGTTAGCCATTGTTAGTAGCTAGCTAGCGTTACCTAGATAACATCTATCAGTATTTTGAGTTCCAGGGTTAATACATGTCTAAATAACAACAAAAACGCTTAACCTGGAAATTGTTCTTGGTCGTTCTTAATTCCGTTTACTTCTTCTTTGGTAGATTGGTGGTCTTAAACGTTTAAGGTGCATGCCGCCACCTACTGTGCTGGAGTGCGTGGTCAATCACGATTYTCAAAGCTCTACTTTGATAGAAAAGAAAGCAAACCCATAAAACTAAATCCTCATACTACTAAGAAAATAAAAAAGAGCCATACTAACTTCCAACAGACCTTCTCCCATCCCCCAAATCCCTTCCAACCCCCCCAACCTTAATGATCCTACACTTGAATATCTCACTCTCCTCAACATACGTKTAACAATACAACACATGCTCCACTGTTACATCAACCATGCACTCCAGACGCAAAGCATTATGCTTACCGAACACAAACTGTAACTTCCTAATCTGACCTTTGAACCTTGGTCCACTGACCTTTCTTTAGAGGGCATATAAATCCTGGCCCTKGGGCTCAGAGTCCCACCTCTTCTGCCACACATCTATCAAAATGGCTCTGATCTTACATTTGGCCTCACCTCTACCCAGTGGTAGAGTTCATCTGTTYGTCTTCTACATTCAGTATTTGAATATCTAGTTCAGGAATGTATATGCCTGTTCCTGTGCGACCACTATCTGGGTCGTTTACTTCTTCATGTGATTTTCCGTCAGACTGGACRCTTTGATGCGTATTGCTGCTGTTCACAGGTCAGAGTGTGAATTGTACATTTTGGTCCCAAAAAGAGAGAAAAGGGGAAACATTTAAATTGCACCACTATCTAACTCTGCACCTATACACTATCCCCCAAAACCCACCACCCCATCGCATTACTTTGGCCCCAAGAGATCCTACATCAGGCCGCCGGTCTGGGAGGATGGAACCCCTTCCCTCAAAACTCCCTGTAGATGTTCTGTACTAAAATCTCTCACACTCTAATATTTCTCTGCTGCTGCAACTACCACATCTATCTTTGATTTCTGTGATTTCCGCTCCTTCAGTGCAGTGCAGTTGATCACCATGGCTATAAACGCAAGACATCCAACCTTTCTAAAACGTATCCTCTCTGGATCTCTTTCATTCGCTCTAAGTTATTGTCTAACTTGGTGGGAAAGTGGTCAAAGTAGCTGATTTGTGTCAAAAGTTGAATGTTGGAAGTCATGTCACAATGGGCCCTTTAGAATGCTGAGGAAATCCCATGAAAGTAGATGGACAAAAAGCTTAATAGTTTAAAAAGTATAAAATATATCAAACACTTGTTTTAAAGTATATGACAACTGTAATAATAGAGAACAGATGAAAATGAGGCACTGAAGTTAAGTAAATGAAAAATATATATATTTCACAACGTATTTGGACAACAGGGGGATGGATGTTCATGAAGTCCTCTCTGGGCTGGAGGAGGATCAGTGGGTAGAGGGACTCTCTGCCTGGAACGGGGAACCCCTTTCCCTCAGAGCACCTCTGACCCCAGGGTGGACACACATTAACTGAGCATAGCATACTGTACATCTATAATTCATTATTTGAAATGCAAATGTAGACCGTTCCTTTTATTTTGACTTTTTTTTATGCTAATGAAGACAGAACTAATGCAAGCAGTGAAATGTGATACCAATGTTTTAGTCAAGATTCATACCTGGGAGATGTCTGAAGTGAAAATGCAATACACTGGGTTGTGATAGCTTTAGTATCTCTGTAGCACATCTGACTGGAAGCAAGTTTGTGGTTGAGAAATGAACACTGGATCCAGCAGGGTATTATTTTCTGTGGTCGCAGCTTGTATCCACTGTGCGTACCCTCTCTTGTAGATGGGCTTGTCGATCTGGACAGCAGATCCTTGTGGAAGGAGTGTGTGTACTGGTCTCAATGATTTTGTGACTTCTTACCTGTAGAAAACAAAAAATGTGGCACTTCTAACAGACTGAGTCAGCAGGGCTATTAATGCAAAGTGAGACCAAATGTTGCTATGATAACCAGGGAAATGTCACCAACGAAGTTACATGAGTGGGAAGTTAGCGCAATGAAAGCAGTTGAAAGCAGTTGATGAGGTTACTAAAACAGCTCTCTATCCTTTTATTGGTAGAAACTATTCCTGTTCTGATTTCATATTTGAAAAGCAGAGGAAGATTTCCTACACTAACTTTTTGTCTAACTTCTTGGGAAAGTGGTCAGAATATCAGTTGTTCGGAAAAAAATTATGAGGTTACCAAAACAGCTGAATCATTAGATATTTTTGCTCCGATTTCGGATTTGAATAGCAGAAAAGTAGAGGAAGAGTTCAAACACACACTTTTTGTGAAAGTGGTCAAAGTAGCAGATTTTTGTCAAAAGTTACATTGTTGTTTACAGTGATTATAATAGAATGTTGGAGGTCATGATGTCACAATGGACCCCCTTTAGAATGTTGAGGAAATCCCATGAAAGTGGATTTCCAATGCCTTGCAAAGAAGGGCACCTATTGGTAGATTGGTACAAATAAAAAAAGCAAACATTGAATATCCCTTTGAGCATGGTGATGTTATTAATTACACTTTGGATGGTGTGTCAATACACCCAGTCACTACAAAGAAACAGGCGTCCTACCTAACTCAGTTGCCGGAGAGGAAGGAAACCGCTCAGGGATTTCACCATGAGGCCAATGGTGACTTTAAAACAGTTACAGAGTTTAATGGCTGTGATAGGAGAAAACTGAGGATGGATCAACAACATTGTAGTTACTCCACAATACAAACATAAATTACAGAGTGAAAAGGGAGCCTTTACAGAATAAAAATATTCCAAAACATGCATTCTGTTTGCAACAAGACACTAATGTAATACTGCAAAACATGTGGCAAAGCAATTCACTTTTTGTTCTGAATACAAAGTGTTATGTTTCGGGCAAATCCAATACATTACTGAGTACCACTCTACATATTTTCAATCATAATGTTGGCTGCATCATGTTGATGGTATGCTTGTTATCTTTAAGGACTGGGGAGTCATTTCAGGATAAAAAATTAATTGAAATTGAGCTAACCACAGGCAAAATCCAAGAGGAAAACCTGGTGCAATCTGCTTTCCACCAGACACTGGGAGATTAATTCACCTTTCAGCATGACAACCTAAAACACAAGGCCAAATCTACACTGGAGTTTCTTACCAAGAAGACAGTGAATGTTCCTGAGTGGCCGAGTTACAGTTTTGACTAAAATCTACTTGAAAATCTATGGCAATACCTGAAAACGGTTGTCTAGCAATGATCAACAACTACTTTGAAAGAGATTGAAGAATTTTGAAAATAATAAAAATTGGCAAATGTTGCACAATCCAGGTGTGGAAAGCTCTTAGAGACTTACAGCTGTAATCACTGCCAAAAGGTGCTTCTACAAAGTATTGACTCAGGGGTGTGAACACTTATGTAAATGAGATATTTCTGTATTTCATTATCAATACATTTGCAAAGATTTCTAAAAACATGTTTTGGAATTCAGGCTGTAACACAACAAAATATGGAATAAGTCAAAGGGTATGAATACTTTCACTGTATATTCCGGACTCTGACAAAGCTCGTACTAATATTTCTTAATTTCTACTTATATATAAATATATATTTTTAAACATTTATTTAACTAAGCAAGTCAGTTAAGAACAAATTATTATTTAAAATGACGGCCTACACCAGCCAAACCCGGACAACACTGGGCCAACTGTGCGCCGCCCTATGGGACTCCAAATCACGGCCGGTTGTGATACAGCCTGGATTCGAACCAGGGTGTCTGTAGTGACGCCTTTAGCACTGAGATGCAGTGCCTTAGACCGCTGCGCCACTCGGGATTGTGTGTATTGTTTTGTATTACTTGGTATTAATTACTGCACTGTTGGAGCTAGAAACACAAGCATTTGGCTGCACCTGCGATAGCATCTGCAAATCTGTGTATGCGACCAGTGAACTTTGATTTGATTAGATTTGTTAAAGCGCTGTCGGGTGAATGCAGAATAGGGTGAAAACCACACATACACAGACCTCAACTAAGAATCTGCATTAACTTGATAAACTGCATTCATTTTCTCATTAAAAGTGTCTTAGGAAAAAAAAAATAAGTTGGTGAATGGATGTATAAAATAGGCATTTGTGAACAACTATATAGCCTACACCAATGGTCAATCTTCAACCAGTMAATCTTCAAGGCATTCCACACCAAACATTTCTGTAGAAAAACCGATGATAAAGGCTGTGATAAAGGCTTGCGCTCCTTCTTTAAAATTGTATATTTGTGTGTGCTGTTGGCGGTTAAGCAAAGTCTTCCCATTTTGAACCATTTCATTTGTCTGAAAGGACAAACCTACCAGGCAGACCGAGAGATCTGTGGCTAAATCGAGTGCGCCTACTGCACTGGCCAATCGGATAGCTCAAATCACTGTGCCTACAGAGCTTCCACAGTAAAGTTTGATACTAGCCTACGTAAGACTTAATAACTTTTAAAACCATGACCACAGAGACTGTCAAAGAATACAGTAAAGAGCTGCTGTTTTTATGAGTGAGTTCATGTAAAACAATTTTAAAAAGACATCTGCACCATTGCAAAACATAAAACGCTCTTCTCTACTACTTCCACTCGCGATGCAGCTGCAATGAATGAGTAGCCAAGTGTATTGCTAGCCCTGCGTTTTTTATTATTATTAGTCCATCGTCGTGTCTATTTTTAGAGGAATATTTCACTTTCTCTGGTCATAGGAACATGAATTTGTGCATGAGGCAGATGCGGCCATCAGGTGGAAGACGGTGTCCCCTCTCTCTGTTCAGTCTCACCAGAGGAAAGGTAGGAGAGAGCAGTGACTGTGAGAAGTGGACCCTCTGCTGTTCTCTCCCTCCACTGAGACTAATGCTGTGTTCAAAACAACTGGGAACTCTGGGAAGAAATTGAGAATCTAACTGGATTTTTATTTTTTCGAACGGTCATGAATTACAAGTCAGAAACTCTGGCATCTTTCTAGACCTCCGACTTTCCAACCTGAAGATCACTGACATGATTTGACCTGTTTTTTCCGCCGATTCCCATTTGTATATTGAAAGCACCATGACAATCAGATGCAGGTACCATCAGTCCAGTAAAATAAAAAAGCAAATTATTTCAATTTATGCTTAGCAAGTTGCTACACCAACTGATCTATTTTGTAAACAAAGCTTGACTTTTGAAATATGGTCTGAGAAGAACAATATTGGCAGGCCAGGCATATAGCCAGTATGCTGTGATAATGTATTAGGCCTACTGCACAAACCTCATTCTTACAGAACTGTTAAGTAATGTTTAAAAACAATTCTGAGCGATAGATCAATGAAAGTGATCTTGAATAGGTTGGTGACCACTGGCCTACACAGTACAAACACAATTTTTTTTAGGCACAATGCCTGGATGCAATATTCTACCCAGGAATATTCAACACTGAAATCTGTGACTCTTGTTAATCAACATTTTCTTCTGACAACAATGAAAGTTAATCTTTTAATGCAGGGTTTGATCTAAACGTCAGAAGCTATCGAGTCAAATGGTTACTTTCTATGTTATAGAGTGGAATGGTTTTTCTGCTGGTGTATCCTGAGGTAGCTCTTCTCTGAAAATCTCTTCCCGCAGGGCGTACAGGCGAACAGCCTCGCTTCAGTGTGGATCTTCAAGTGCATCTTCAGATGGTGCTGGTGGGAGAACCTCTTCTCACACTGGGGGCAGCTGTAAGGTCTCTCTCCTGTGTGGACCCTCTGGTGCCTCTTCAGGTCACCAGCCTGGGCGAAACACATGTGACACTGGGTACAGCTGAAGGGTTTCTCCCCTGTGTGTACCCTCTGGTGCCTCTTCAGGTTGCCAGCCTGGGCGAAGCGCATAGAACACTGGGTACAGCTAAAGGGTTTCACCCCCTGTTTTTTGCCAGATGTTGCTCCCCCTCCCAAAGCCTGGGCTCTAGCCCTGTCTTTTGAGTTCAATGCCTGATCCAAAAGGGCGCAGCTGTGTGAATCAGAAGGCCCCATTGACGTGGACACTGGGTCGCGATCCCGGAACGGGTGGACGACGTTTGGATTTGTCTCTAAGCTTTCCCTGTAATCTAAGAAATCTCTGCCTTGTGAGTGTCCGTCTCCTAGGTGACTATCTGCATTCCATGTGGGAGGAGCGTTGCCCTCCACTTTCACAGTCACTTCGTCTACGACTATAACCTCTCCTTTCTTATCTAGGCACCCTTCAGAGTATACACTACTGCTGTACCGGTTCCAGTCCCCTCTAGACAGATCATTCTGTGTCTCTAAATCCAAGGATACGTTGCCAGGGTCCATCTCTGTAGCGTAAGTACAAGACAGGTCATCAACGCCAGTGTATAACACCTCACCATCTCCACRAGAATGAACCGTCCTCTGGACCTGGTGAAATATCGGTAAGTATTCTGAGCCGGGAACAGGAGGACAGCCCACTGGCCCCAGCCCAAGTATCTCTGGGTCTGACCTGTGGTCAGATCCTGTGTGTAAGAGCCTGTGTGTTACAGTTAAAGTCTCAGTGTCCGTCTCTGACTTGAGGACAGCGTTTGGCGTTCCACAGACCTCCGTGACGCTGCGTTGGGAACTGGACTGCGCTGGAGCGGTGTCCTCTGTGGCAACAGGGCGCGCTCCAGTCGGTCCAGACTGGATGTCTCTGCTTTGCTGTGGGTCCTCCTCTCCTTCAGACCTCTCCAGCTTGACCCCAGGACCAGCAGCCTCTGCATCTGCAGTCTGACACAAGAAGAGAGGAGGTTGTTACCAGTAAATTAGTAAAATTGGATAAATGTTGTAGGGAAGAAAGTTTCACAAGCTCCCTTATGGCAGATAAATAAGGATGTACATGTAAGCAAGTGAATAGCCGGCCACATTTGATTCACAAAGTAACTGTAGTTTTTTTTATGTAACACTATTACACAAACCTCTTTCACGATAATGGGCTGGGTTGAGRTTCCACTCCCCTCATCAGGAGTGATTGGTTGGTCATCTCTCCATGTATTGTGTCCCACTGGCTTCACAAAACTCCTGTGGCCTCCAGTGAGATGTCCTTCACCTGAGAGAGTGATTGGGGGAAAAGAGATGGTTASGTTAGCTAATGTTAGCTAATGCTCAACGCTATATTGTACTCTATTGACAGTTTTGACACTGACTATAATTGGTAAGAATGTAAGATAACGCTTCTCATAAATTATTGATATACTATTTATTGAGAAATGTATTATGTTTGATGCATCACAATGTTTTCATTGAGTTAATAATAGGACATGCAGTAAATCAAGAATTTGATAAGAATATGGTTAGAATATCATATTGTGTCTTTGCTCAAGATAGTTAAGTAATCAGGCGAATTATTGCATACTATCTCAGGCGAATTATTGCATACTATCCAAAAAATGACCAAGACCCAATTCTGAGTAACACATCTGAACACATGTGCAGAGGTGAACGGTGCGACAGGCACTGAGCTATATATGAACCGCGACAGTCCGCACAAGCTCGGCCTTCTGCAACATGTACAGTACCTCTTGCCATTCCTCTGTAGCGGTCGAGGATCTTGACACTACTGGGACGACTGGTGAGGACGCGCTCCCGTGTTACCCTCAGTTCTAGTAGCTGTAGTTTCCTCCGCAATGCCCTGTTTTCTTTCTGGCTTTGAGACATTTCCAAACGAAACACTGCATAGTCGTCATCKACGAGTTTACAGATCTCTGCCACGGCTGCATTTGCTAGCACCTCCATGATGGAGGCTATTTGAGTGTGAAAAACCATACTGTTAGCCATTATTAGCTAACGTTATGTGCTAACTAGCTGGCTAGCGTTACCTCGATAATCGATAACATCTGTCAACCAAGTGCTGTAAGTATGTGATGTTGTGCAGTTAAATTGTTCATTTTGAGTTCCATGGTGTTAATAMACGTATATATAACAACAACTCTAACGTGGAAATTGGTCTTGGTCGCTGTTCTTTTCCGGATACACTTCTTCTTTGGGTTTTATGTCGAACTACACGCAAAAAGGTGTATTGTCGCCACCAACTGTGCGGAATGAAATAAAAGATCCCAAAATACTAAATTAATGTGGATARAAATACTGACTACCCGAAAATCTCTCATCAACATGATCCTTTCTTCATCTGTTTAAATCAATAATCCATGTCTGATCCCTACACAGGCTCTGCAATAACCCTTGTAAATCTTCCGCTGTGAAACACTAAAGACCCATATACTTTTCCTGCTGCAGCCACAATGAGTTCCTTTCTACTTGAGCTGTGCAGTTTCACAGCTGCAATGAAAGCCACAAAATCCACTTTCTTTACATACAGCAAGTCTGGTTCTCTTGGTTGACAAATAGGCCTATTGACTATGAGCATTGGTGCATGAACTACAGTACCATTTCTTCAACTTCACTTGCTCACTCAATTATGTTGATTGCCTCCGCATAGGAGCTCTGATGTATCGCCCTAACTTTTTCCACCTCAACCTCCTTCACCCTTACAGGGCACTCCGCGAACTCTGGGCCATGATCCCAACCACAATTGCAACAAGGCCATTCTTCACTCTGATCTGTATACTCCACCCGTCTGCACACACTTGAAACATGGCCATATCCTATACAATTTTTACACTAATGTTTTGGTGATAAAAGCTCTTGCTGCGTAACTCATATACCCCAGCTTCACATGCGTAAGGAGGTGCTCATCATCAAAAAACAATAGAACCGACTAACTTTCTTCCAATCTTCTTTCCACCATGCAGGTCAAGCGACGGGCACTAACCATACCTGGGATTCCTGTCACAAGGTTTTCCTCCTGAACTTCCATCGACACCCTGGAGACACCCTACTCCGGAGTTCAAAGMACGATACTTCAGGTGACTCGATTCTTGTGAGACCCACTGCCCTCTTCCTCTGTTCCTCAGACACAAAATGAATTAAGCCCACTCCTGGTCACTCTGATTGAACTTTTACCAACATATGATTCACCCTCTTCGAGACCCCAAACGGATATCCCAGATAAACATCATCAAAAAATCTCATCCCAACAAGAAACGAATCCTTGTCGGATATATTATCATCCCCTTCAATTATTGACACTTTTTCATTCCATTCTTCGACACTACTGTTGTCCTTTCCTCTCCTTCAACTCCACTCGAAGCACTTTTCATTTCAAACTCGGTATTCACTTCTGCCATCACCGACGGCTACCTCTGTTGACTTCTTCTTCTTCTATGATATAATGGCGGTCCGCAAACAAACTTTAGCTCAACATTTCTAATCCTCCTACCTAAGTAATTCTAAGAAAATGTAAAAAAGCCCTACTAACTTTAAATAGACCCTCCCCCATCCTACAAACCCCGTTCAGCCTCAATAACCCTATACATCGACCATACACTTCAGACACAAACCATTCACATGCTTGGCAAACAGATGTAATGTACTAGGCGCTATCGGGCAAAAACCCCCTCCTCCTTCCTAATCTGACTTTTAAATCTTGGTCCACCGACTTTTCTTCGGAGGGCATATAAATGCTGACCCTTGGTCTCAGAGTCCTATCTCTTCTGCCACACATCAATCAAAATGGCTTTGATCCTACATTTGGCCTCACCTCTAACCAGTGGAACATTAATATMAATTACATCTTGTTGCAAAGCTCTTTTGGCTATCTGGTCTACAATTTCATTCCCTTCCTCAACCGAATGGAATCTCACTACTATACCTAGGTTCTCAATTCTCCATAATAATATTAATKCCTCCAATAGTACATCACTCCTATTCAATTTGCCAGATGATAAACTATTCAATACAGACAGGGAATCTGAGCATACTATAATTCTGACAGGTTGTACATCCTCCACAGTTCAACTGAGTATACGGAAAGTTCCTCTGTTAGTCTTCTACATATCTGCACATAAAATTCAGGAACGTAAACGCCTGCTCCTGTGCACGTACTATCTGGGTCCTTGGATTCATCTGTGAAAAGCTGTAAAAATGCATAAAAACTAATACCAATGTAATTGTCAACCAGTTTCCCTATATCACTGACTTCTGACCTATCTTTTCTTTTCTCTACCAAGGTTAGATCAACAACAGGATCTAGGAGTAACCACTGAGGAACATCCCCTATCACCACAGAAGGGCCAACCTCCAACTCCCTCAGACCACTCATCAGCAAGCTTTCCAACTGTCCAACCAAAACCACTGCCTTGTCTCGTAGTATATTCCCAACAGTCATCTAGAACAGTAGCAGTGGGATGGTCAACCTCACAGCCTTTCAGCCTAACCCAATAAGCTAATGACCATTTTTTACACTGAATATCCAAAAGCATCTCACCTACCTCCACTAGTAAGGCACATACAGATGTTGATTTAAATGCACCAATGCATATCCTTAAAGCTATATACTGGATTCTGTCCAGCCTCTGAAGCCAAGTCTTCGCCGCTGTTCCCTAAACTATACACCCGTAATCAATTGTCGTTCTGATCAGAGCTCTATAAATATACATCAACGATTATCTGTCAGCACCACATTCATAACCAGAGACCAAGCGCATAAGATTCACCACCTTCTTACACTTTGTTTCAACATTTATAACATATGATATTTACATGTATATCGCTCATTGAACCATAGACCCAAATATTTGTACTTMGAAACCCTCCCCATAGGCTGTCCATACAGAAACAACTGTATATTATCAGCAACTTTCTTCTTAGAGAAGAGCATACAGCAAGACTTTCACCACTGACAATTTATAACCCCAGTCAATTGACCATCTTTCAAAATCCACTATAGCTTGTTGAATAGATTTGGTCACATGAGAGATATTCCTTGCCCCCTTCCAAATAGCTCTATCATCAGCATATAGGTAAGCCCCAATACCCCTAACAACATTCAAAAACACATCGTTAATCATAATATTGAACAAAATAGGACTGATAGCACTGCCTTGAGGAATACCATTGTCAACTCCACAGGCATCAGATAAAATGGATCCTATTTTAACTAAAAAAAGAGYGATTCAATAAGAACACAAACTCAGCTGTATATTCTCCCACCAATACCAAGTCTATCYATCTTAATCACATTTATGCCTTTTCAATGTCAAAAAAGACAGTAGCCATTACTTCATGACCAGAGTTTTTTCAACTTCATTGCTCACCTTTACTAATGCATCCAAAGTATGATCTACCTTTATGGAATCCACTTTGCCATTGACTCAATAAAAATCTATGTTCCAGGAAATATGACAATCATCAGTTCACACAATTTAGAGATCAGTGCTATTGGTCTGTAACTATCAGCACATGAAGAGTCCTTACCAGGCTTTACAAAAGGTAATATTACTGCACGTTTACAAACAGAAGGTATAACCCCCTCACTCCAAATCATATGAAATAATCCAGGCAGAACATGTATGACCTCATCAGGTAGATGCTTAAACATTCCATAGCACAACTGATCATGACCTGGGGCTGTATATCCAGAGCCTATTAAGGCTGAACACATCTCATGTGTGGTAAAAACTGCATCCAAAGAAGAGTCAACAGTATCCCTTTTCTTATACACATTAACATGAGCATTTAAAATCTCACACCGGTGTTGCTTATATACAGTTGAAGTCAAAAGTTTACATACACTTAGGTTGGAGTCATTAAAACTAGTTTTTCAATCACTCCACAAATTTCTTRTTAACAAACTAKAGTTTTGGCAAGTCGGTTAGGACATCTACTTTGTGCTTGACACAAGTCATTTTTCCAACAATTGTTTACAGACAGATTATTTAACTTATAATTCACTTTATCACAATTCCAGTGGGTCAGAAGTTTACATACACTAAGTTGACTGTGCCTTTAAACAGCTTAGAAAATTCCAGAAAATGATGTCATGGATTTAGAGGCTTCTGATAGGCTAATTGACATMATTTGAGTCAATTGGAGGTGTACCTGTGGATGTATTTGGAAGTCTTACCTTCAAACTCAGTGGCTCTTTGCTGACATCATTGGAAAATCAAAAGAAATCGCCAAAAATTGTAGACCTCTACAAGTGTGGTTCATCCTTGGGAGCAATTTCCAAATGCCTGAAAGTACCACGTTCATCTGTACAAACAATAGTATGCAAGTTAAAACCCATGGGACCACGCGCCGTCATACCGCTCAGGAAGGAGAAGCGTTCTTCTCCTAGAGATGAACGACTTTGGTGCGAAAAGTGCAAATCAATCCCAGAATAACAGCAAAGGACCTTGTGAAGATGCTGGAGGAAACAGGTACAAAAGTATTTATATCCACAGTAAAACGAGTCCTATATTGACATAACCTGAAAGGCCGCTCAGCAAGAAAGAAGCCACTGCTCCAAAACCGCCATAAAAAAGCCACACTACAGTTTTAACTGCACCTGGGAACAAAGATCGTACTTTTGGGAGAAATGTAATCTGGTGATGAAACAAAAATACAACCGTTTAGCCATAATGACCATCGTTATGTTTGGAGGAAAAAGGGATGCTTGCAAGCCGAAGAACACCATCCCAACCGTGAAGCACGGGGTGGCAGCATCATGTTGTGGGGTGCTTGCTGCAGGAGGGACGGTGCACCTCACAAAATAGATGGCACATGAGGTAGGAAAATTATGGGGATATATTGAAGCAACATCTTAAGACATCAGTCAGGAAGTTAAAGCTTGGTCGCAAATGGGTCTTCCAAATGGACAATGACCCCAAGCATACTTCCAAATTTGTAGAAAAATGGCTTAAGGACAACAAAGTCAAGGTATTGGAGTGGCCACACAAAGCCTTGACCTCAATCTTAAGAACATTTGGGGAAGACTGAAACAGCGTGTGGAGCAAGGAGGCTACAAGGAGGGCTACAAACCTGACTCAGTTACACCAGCTCTGTCAGGACCAATTTATTGTGGGAACTTGTGGAAGGCTACCCGAAACGTTTGACCCAAGTTAAACAATTTAAAGGCAATGGTACCAAATAATAATTGAGTGTATGTAAACTTCTGACCAACCAGGAATGTGATGAAAGAAATGAAAGCTGAAATAAATCATTCTCTCTACTATTATTCTGACATTTCAGATTCTTAAAATAAAGTGGTGATCCTAATTTTTACTAGGATTAAATGTCAGGAATGTGAAAAACTGAGTTTAAATGTATTTGGCTAAGGTGTATATAAACTTCCGACTTCAACTGTACTTCAGCCAAAGTAACTCCACTATGTACCCTAGCAAATGTCTCCCAACAAGTCAGCTTTGTCTTTATCAGTTACAGCCATTTTTTGACCCACAACCAAAACTGGAATTCGAGTGGACTTGCTTCTTCCAGTCATCTTCTTTAAACTATACCATACATCCCCAGCTCAGTAAATAATAATTGTCCTTAACTGACTTGCCTAGTTAAATAAAGGTTAAATAAATACAATAAAAAAAAAAAAATTCTGCTCTACAAGAGACATGTTGTCTCCATGCATTTCTCTTGCCAGACTTAATGAACCTACGTAATAAAGCTTTCTTCCTTTGAAACCAAATAGATTCCAGGAGTCATATTTTACACAACTGTCACGTTCTGACCTTAGTTCCTTTTTATGTCTTTATTTGTTTGGTCAGGGCGTGAGTTGGGTGGGATTCTGTCTTTCTATTTTGTTCTATTGTTTATTTGTGCTGTATGGTTCATCAACTGTATGTTGTTTGTGCAGGTTATGGTTGTACGTTGTCTTGGCTGTCGATGTATTCACTATGTGTTCTATATTATAATTCATGATGTGATGATTCTATCGTGTATCTGTTCTTCCTAATCTCAGTCAGTACTGTTCCCAACTCCAATCACATGTCGAAGTTCAGACTTGATCTTTCTTTTGTCACATTACAGCCTTATTCTAAAATGGATTAAATAAAACAAACCCTCATCGATCTACACACAATATCCCATAATGACAAACCAAAAACATGTTTTAGAAATTTTGCAAATTACAAATAAAAACAGAAATACCTTATTTACATAAGTATTCTGACCCTTTGCTATGAGACTCGAAATTGAGCTCAGGTGCATCCTGTTTCCATTGATCAGTCTTGAGATGTTTCTACAACTTGATTGGAGTCCACCTGTGGTAAATTCAATTGATTAGACATGATTTGGAAAGGCACACACCTGTCTATATAAGGTCCCACAGTTGACAGTGCATGTCAGAGCAAAAACCAAGCCATGAGGTTAAAGGAATTGTCGTAGAGTTCCAGACAGGTTGTGTGGAGGCACAGATCTGGGGAAGGGTACCAGAAAATGGATCCCAAGAACACAGTGGCCTCCATCATTCTTAAATGGAAGAAGTTGGGAACCACCAAAGCTCTTCCTAGAGCTGGCCGCCGAGCCAAACTGAGCAATCGGGGGAGAAGGGCCTTGATCAGGAAGTGACTAAGAACCCGATGGTTACTCTGACAGAGCTCTTGAGTTCCTCTGTGGAGATGGGAGAACCTTCCAGAAGGACACCATCTCTGCAGCACTCCACCAATCAGGCCTTTATGTAGAGTGGCCAGGCAGAAGCCACCAGTAAAAGACACATGACAGCCCGCTTGGAGTTTGCCAAAAGGCACCTCAGACCATTGAGAAACAAGATTCTCTGGTCTGATGAAACCAAGATTGAACTCTTTGGTCTGAATGCCAAGTGTCATGTCTGGAGGAAACCTGGCACCATCCCTATGGTGAAGCATGGTGGTGGCAGCATCATACTGTGGGGATGTTTTTCAGCAGCAGGGGCTGGGAGAGGCAAAGATGAACAGAGCAAAGTACAGAGAGATACTTGATGAAAACCTGCTCCAGAGCGCTCAGGACCTCAGACTGGGGCGAAGGTTCACCTTCAAACAGCACAACGACCCTAAGCACACAGCCAAGACAATGCAGGAGTGGCTTCGGGACAAGTCTCTGAATGTCCTTGAGTGGCCCGGACTTGAACCCGATCTCTGGAGAGACCTGAAAATAGCTGTGCAGCAATGCTCCCCAACCAACCTGACAGATCTTGAGAGGATCTGCAGAGAGGAATGGGGAAAAACTCCCCAAATACAGGTGTGCCAAGCTTGTAGCGTCATACCCAAGAAGACTCAATGCTGTAATCGCTGCCAAAGGTGCTTCAACAAAGTACTGAGTAAAGGGTCTGAATGCTTATGTAAATTAAACATTTCTAAAAACCTGTTTTTGCTTTGTCATTATGGGGTATTGTGTGTCGATTGAGGGTGGAAAAAAACAATATAATACATTTTAGAACAAGGCTGTAATGTAAGAAAATGTGGAAAAAGTCAAGGGGTCTGAGTACTTCCCGAAGGCACTGTATACATTTGTARCACTCAAAATTAGAGAGGTCACAGAGGCAGAACATACATCAACCAGCTTCTCTAAAGACAACTCTCCAACAGACTTTAAGCAATGATTACCAAACTTTTCCCAGTCTGCTTTATGAAAGCCCCATCTTCTGAATGGTACTTTACCTGGAATAGGAACATCACAGTTCATGGTACACCAAATCAGGAACAAATCATGGTAACCCAAATCGGGAAATGATCACTTCCAACAKTAGAATCATCCATTACATTACATTCACACTTAGATGCAATAGAGTTAGAAGCCATTGTGAGTTCCAGGCAGGATGTAACCCCTCTAACAACAACTCTTGTACCACATCCATCGTTAAGACATACTAATTATAAATGCTTGTTTCCATCACATCTTCCACAATAGTACCATCAGCATCTGTATGTTATTCCTCAAACTATTTATGTGCATTAAAGTCACTGCACCATCTCTCTAGAGCCCAATTCTACTGATATTTCAGCAAACATCTCTACAGATAGTTGATGACAAGTGTTGTACATTTTTTTTAAACTTAATAGTACTACCTGCACTGTAGATTTTCACCATCACACATTCATATTCAGATGGGACAGGTGTATTAGGATATACAAGACATTCCCTTATGAACATAGCACAGCCACCACCCTGTCCAATTGATCTGTCAGATCTGATTGAACAATAACCAGGAATAATAAAAACAAGATGTGGTCTAAGCCATGTTTCTTGAACACATATCACATCAGGTTTGATCTCTAAATCAATGACATATTCCTTAAAATCCTGACCGTTAGCAATAAGGCATCTGGAATTCCACTAAAGGATGACAATAACTCAAATTACCATCACACTGAGACATTACATCATTAGTATTATTAGGAGTCAACATATCAACAATCATGGCGACATTAACATCTGTTACTCCTAAAAAACGTTGCGGCTTCCAGTGATCTTCAACCTGGCAGTTCTTCCTTCCACAAACGCCGCCAGGTTGATCACCTTTCCAATGACGGCTATGAAGTCAATCTGATGAACTATCAAGGTGTCCTTTGACACAAYACATTTGTGAGAGTAAGATTTCTGAACAGGTCTSGWATCCGTGTCAGGACCAACATAAGCAATATTTCCTACAGTAGGTCCACTTATTCCAGGAGTAACCCGATTATCTACATCATTCTGCCCAATAGTTCCACCAATCTGCCTTGCAGCCTCTGCATAAGATACATTATGAGTGATTTTATATCTTTGGGCCTCTCTAGCCTCTTTTTGCACCTGGCATCCACAATTGCGCACATGCCCCCCCCCCCCCCACAAAAAAATCAACAGTTACCTTGACATTGTTCACACATTCACCATAATCATGTCTCCACTTGGCACATATTTCTTTCCTTTGCACAGAGCTGCTACATGTCCCATTCTTTGGCATTTAAAACACCTTAATGAAGGTGGGACAAACTCTCTAACAGTGAAAGCCAGGAAGCCCATCTGTACTTTTTAGGCAAAACCTTCTCAAACATTAATAGTACTGACAGGCTTGCACTTCTCTGCCCCTCTTTCTTACTTTACAGCATTTGTCTTCAACCACTATGCCCCCTCTCATTGGCAACCCATCATTCAGGGCAGTTTTGGCCCCACCTGTTGTGCTCACTTGAAAAGGAAGGTGGCGCGGCGGTCCTTTGTGGGCAAATTCTGTCATCAACTTTGTCATCAAGTCTGACATTCTCTGGATTTATGGTGCATTCAACACAACTGGGAACTCTGAAAAGTGAAGCGCTAGAAAGAGGCCAGAGTTCCCGACTTAGAATTCCAAGTTGGATGACCGTTCAAAACGTATTTTCCCAGTCAGAGCTCACTTTTTCAGAGTTCCCCTTGAACTCACTGAAGTTTGAGATTTCCACTTTTCTGAGTTTCCAGTTGTTTTGAACATGSCAGAAGTCATGCTGGATTGACAGCATGGCCAATTTATGCCACCTTTTCTGGCTCATGGTGTTGAATGTTTCTCCTTTTAAGCTTGGGAAAAGACACCCTAAAACCCAGACTTGGACCACACACTGAATATCAGGCTAGTGATTGCTTTGCAATGCTTGCAGTTAGCAACTGATTCCTTCCAAAACACTCATTGTTGAATTTGCGATTTCCAACTTGTGTAATGTTTATGTCCAATGACCGATGAGCACCAAAGTACATTTTTTGGTAATTTCTACCCACTTTTTCTCCCCAATTTCATGATGAAGATCTTATCTCATCGCTGCAACTCCCCAACGGGCTCGGGAGAGGCGAAGGTCAAGTCATACGTCCTCTGAAACATGACCTCCCGAACCACGCTTTTTAACACCCGCTTGCATAACCCGGAAACCAGCCGCACCAATGGGTCTGAGAAAACACTGTTCAACTGATGACCGAAGTCAGCCTACAGGTGCCCAGCATGTAACAAGGAGTCGCTAAAGAGCGAAAGCCTTCTTGGAAGGGCACTTCTAATGTAACTCTATACTATGGCATTACCCAAGGGACTTGAATTTTCGAGCTCAACCCATCGATTTTGTGGTGACTCAAGAAAGCAAAAAAAGAGACCATGTTTTTACATAATTTGCAAACTGATATGTGATACGTATTAATGCCAAAATAACATGCAAAACAGGCAACAACAAAAAAGTATATACACTACCGTTCAAAAGTTTGGGGTCACTTAGAAATGTCCTTGTTTTTGAAACAAAAGCACATTTTTTGTCCATTAAAATAACATACAATTGATCAGAAATACAGTGTAGACATTGTTAATGCTGGAAATGACTATTGTAGCTGGAAACGGCAGATGGAATGGAATATCTACATAGGCGTACAGAGGCCCATTATCAGCAACCATCACTCCTGTGTTCCAATTGCACATTGTGTTAGCTAATCCAAGTTTATCATTTTAATCTGGAGCATCAGCATTTGTGGGTTCGATTACAGGCTCAAAATGGCTAGAAACAAAGAACTTTCTTCTGAAACTCGTCAGTCTATTCTTGTTCTGAGAAATAAAGGCTATTCCATGTGAGAAATTGCCAAGAAACAGAGCAAACTGGCTCTAACAAGAATAGAAAGAGAAGTGGGAGGCCCCGGTGCACAACTGAGCAAGAGGACAAGTACATTAGAGTGTCTAGTTTGAGCAACAGATGCCTCACAAGTCCTCAACTGGGAGCTTCATTAAATACTACCCGCAAAACACCAGTCTCAACGTCACCAGTGAAGAGGCGTCTCCGGAGTTGCAAAAAAAAAAGCCATATCTCAGACTGGCATATAAAAAGAAAAGATTAAGATGGGCAAAAGAACACAGAACCTGGACAGAGGAACTCTGCCTAGAAGGCCAGCATCCCGGAGTCGCCTCTTCACTGTTAACGTTGAGACTGGTGTTTTGACAAAATCTGCATCACTTTTAGACAAAACCCCTAACCTGCTACGAAAAAGTCACTTCCGGTCGTAGCTGTACACAACATTGTCAAAACCAAAACTAATGCTTCTTCTTCTTTGGTGTATTGGCGGAATGCGCTGTTCTTTGAAATACGGTACTGCCTATTACATCAAATCTCATGTGTGTGTTAGCAAGAACAGAGTAGAAATAGAATAAAATATAATACAATATAATGACTTTATTCCATCTACATCACCTCAGTAAGGTAAATATTCAACTGTCCTTTATCTAGCCAAGGATTACTGTCTCTCTAAAACCAGGTATTTGCAAGCATGTTTCAAATTAGTTAACAAAGGGTTAATGAGGGGTTTGTGGCTAATTACCCTCCATAAYAGAAGTAAACAGGTTGTACACTCTGACCCTATTTGTAGAGACCAAGTACATGTGCACTTTAGTTTATGTTTAATATTTCATCTCAGTCATCACACAACCTGAAGGTAGCTTATAGACCAGTGGTCACCAACCTTTTCTGACTCAAGATCTCTTTTTCAGTCAAAAAGCAAGCAGAGATCTACCRCGGAGAATTTTTTTAATACATTACTTTTTACATTAACCTATTAAAAACTGTTCTGTAGGAATGAGGTTTGTGCAGTAGGCCTAATACATTGTCACAGCATAATGGCTATATGCCTGGCCTGACAATATTCTTCTTCTCAGACCATATCATATTTCAAAACTCTAGCTTTGATAACAAAATAGATCWGTTTGTGTAGCACTCGCTGAGCATAAATTGAAATAATTTGTAAATAATTTGCTTTTTATTTTACTGGACTGATGGTACCTGCATCTAATGACCATGGTGCCTTCAAGACAACCGGGAACTCTGGGGAAAAAACGAGGTAAAATCATGATGTCCGTGATCTTCAGGTCGGAGCTCTAGAGAGATGCCCGTTTTTTACTTGGAATTCCGAGTTCAAATCAAATTTTATTGGTCACATACACATATTTAGCAGATGTTATTGCGTGTGTAGCGAAATGCTTGTGTTCCTAGCTCCAACAGTGCAGTAGTATCAAACAATTGACAACAATACACAAATCTAAAAGTAGAAGAATGGAATTAAGAAATATATAAATATTAGGACGAGCAATGTAGGAGTGGCATTGTTCAGTTTTCACAGTTGTCTTGAACGAACCGATGTCTGAGATTTCTGAGTTCCCAGTTGTTTTGAACACAGCATTAGTCTGAGCGGAGGGAAGGAAAGAGCAGCAGAGGGTGTCTGCCTCTCACGGTCCCTGCTCTCTACTTTTCTCTGGTGAGACTGACTAGAGAGGGGACTGTCTTCCACCTGATGGCGAAACTCGAGTAAAAACTCCTATGATGATGGCGAAACTCCTATGACCATAGAAAGGTAAATATTCCTCGATATTAAAATAGACACGAAGTACTAATAATAAAAACGCAGGACTATCACTTTGCCTACCCGACGCACATGGCTTCTGAATCTAGTGCACCAACAGCGCAACACGAAAACAAACGGAGCACAAGCCTTTATCGTTGGCTGTTCTACAGAAATATTTGGTGATGGACTAGGATTGCCTTAAAGATCGACCAGTCGGTCGTGATCGACCGGTTGGTGACCACTGTAATAGACCGTTTACTGCAAACAGCTTGAGGTCAAGGACTGTAGACTAAATACACTGACGTACACTCCCCTACATATTTATTTGGACATTGAAGCTAAAACTTTTAATTTGGGTCTCTACACCRGCATTTTGGATTTGAGATCAAATGTTTCATATGAGGGGATTGTTGTGCCCAATATAAATTAATGGTAAATAATGTATTGTATCATTTTGGTGTCACTTTTATTGTAAATAAGAATATAATTTGTTTCTGTGCACAGCTACATTAATGTGGATGCTACCACGATTGCAGATAATCATGAACGAATCGTGAATAATGATGAGAAAGTCAAAGGCACAAAAACCCTACCCCTACGACATGCTAACCTCTCACCATTACCATTACCAATAACAGGGGAGGTTAGCAATTTTATTTTGAGTGGGGGTATGATATTTATGCCTCTATAAGCTTCTCACTCTTACATAGCTCCAGTTGACTGCCCGAAATTGGCAGTTTGGTGCACGTTTTTAAGGACACATCTCAAATATTCCCACCCCTCCCATCTCAGCGAAAGCGAGTTGACGTTAAACATGTAAATTAGCAACCCTGGCGCAAGGGTTAGAAAATAGCAGAGCGCCAATTTCAACAAGTCAAAATTGCCAACGAGCAATAGAGCCCTTAATGTCTTATTCAGCCTGCTGTGTCCCACCCTTAGCCTTGTAAAGATGGCCTCCTCTCTCCTGTCGTCCTCCCCGGCTTTCCGCTGTAGCCTACTTGGAATACATGCCTAACCTTATGTCTATAAGCAGTTCCACTGCTCCTGCCATCTCTGCACCACCACTGTCCATATCACCCTTAGCCTCTGCCTTGCTCATGGGCACCGCCTCTCTCCTAAGGGCCTGTCTAGCTAGCACATCTACTTCTTCATTCTCTTCCACCCCCACTTGGGCGGGGACACAAGCCAAACAAATGTGTACACCCATCTGCATCACCGGGAATTAATTTAGAGTGCCTCATATAGCATGTCTTGTCTCCTCCGTGATCTGAAGGACTTCACTCATCAATACTGCACACGAATCCGAACACCCCTCAACCCTCCCCATTGCAAGGACAACAGTACTGCCATCAGCTCTCCCGTGTATACAGCCAGTTGGTCTCTGTGATACATCTGCCGATTGCCATCCCCACGACCTTTCACTACAAGTGTGATGGATACATTACCGTAAATGACCTGAAAAGAATGGCTGGCTTGATCCCATCAGTGGCAAGGACAGAAACCTATATAGGTTTGAAGGAAGCCAATGAAACCAAGGCCAATTTAAATTCTAAATGATAAACAAGCAGAGTCAACATATCAACTGGTTTGATCACCTATTTAAAAATGTTTGGTACATAAAGAAACAGGTACCACATAATGTTGGGGTATATTTGTTATGAATAGAACATCGGAAAAACCAAATTGAGGGGTCTCCCACCACTCTGTGAAGGCTGAAGCCCAGGGTGACCTGCTCTGTTCATCATGGATACTGTGGTGTTTGTATCATAGGAACAGGAGGGTCTATCTCTATCAGCCCCAGGCCCTGCTTCATCCCTGCACTGAGACCGTGAAGAGAAGAGTCTGTGCTACAGACTGGATCCCTGACTGGAGCCTCTGTCTCTCTGATGACCACCAGGATTGAGGTTCTTCAGCCCGCCTGTTCACTGGTTGTTTTCTGTGTGGTGGAGTCTCTGTCCCTCGTAGTTTGGTCCTGGTTGTGACTCAGGAACGAAGAGCGATGGCTCCTGATCTAGGTCCGGGGCCAGGGTTTCTGACCAGCCAATTCAGAGGTCCAGTCTCTCCTACCAGCAACACCGGATATCAGCAGGTCCTCATGGACTGCAGACTGTAAACACAAATTGAACAGAAAAGCATAAAGGTGCATATAAGAAAGTCTTTGTTGTACACACAGAAACATGACATTATAAAATGTTAACCACAATCAAGGCCATCTCTATGACTGCGATTCAAGTACCTAACAATATGGAGCCATTGGAGTTTATTATAAAAAATACCCTTGCTTTGATAAAATACATTTTAGAATACTTTGGAAAAGGTTCAACATTACACTGATCTGTACGTTCTTATCTCGATCTTTCTTTAACTTAATTCATGTTTACTTGACAGGAAGTTAAGGCACTATCATTTCCTCATTATAAAACATCAGCATCAAACAACATGACAGGTTGTCAACTCTTTATCAGTGAAGCATTTCTACAGACACTATTCACACCAACCATCACTATATCATCTACTCTGTCTCATCATACTCATTCTTTCCTCAGTTCACCTCATCCAGTTCCCTACTACATCCAAAACCAACAGAATTAACTACAAACTAACTAGCTACATTACATGTCACAATAATCTATACATGGGTCTTGTGCATTTTCTGCTGGTGTATCCTGAGGTAGCTCCCCTCTCCCATGTGGACCTTCAGGTGCATCTCCAGCTGGTCCTGGCGAGAGATTCTCCCACTGTTGGCAGCTGTAGGGTTTTCCCCCTGAGTGGACTCTGTGGTGCCCCTTCAGGTGGCGCTGGTGGGTAGTGCTGAGCGATTGCTGCTGTTTGAGGTTGGTTTGGTTTCGGTTCGATTATTGTACGTTTTTAGGCCTATTTGATGACTTTATTATTTCATTCCAAGTCATCATCTCTGTAGAGATGCCTATGCTGTCTGACAAAAATCACAATCTTAATAGTTCTTCAAACTAAATAAGGCATACTTTTATGACTGACTACCAAATATCAATCTTAGATCATGTATTTTCAGGTAAAGCAACTGCTCTCTATCCCTCTCGATCACATCTTCTTTGGTCTCTAGGCACGCAATGGATTATGGTCATTGTAGTTAATTACCACGTTTTCTGTGCTAAACTACGTAGAATATTGTCCTGTTGGAAACTACAACTCCCTACTACATTGCACAATTTGGGCTTGATCTGACTTCTCTAGAGAAATTGCTGCATTCTCTCACAGAAAAAAACGAATGGAATTCAAATAATTGAACTAACATCGGTCAATTAGTTGTTTAAAAATTGAAAAATAATCTACATTTCTGTTAATTGCGCAGTACTACTGGTTGGAGAGCCTGTTCTCACACAGGCGGCCGCCAAATTCTTTCTCCCCTGTGTGCATCCTCTGGTGGATCTCCAGCTGTTTGGTGAAACTGAAGGCTTTCCCACAGAATGATCACTGGAAGCGCTTCTCTTTGCCACAGGATCTGCTGATAGCGTTACTACTACTGTCATTTGTCAATGGGCTTGTGTAGCTATTTAGTCTGGTTTAACATTAGGAGAGTGTGAGGAGGATGAAGGCCAGGGAGTGTCTGTGTTGTCGCAGGGTCCATATTCCAGTTGATAGATCCTATAGAAGGCAGGCTGAAGGCAGCACCTGTTAGGGGGTTAACCTGAGGCGCCATCAGTCTCTCTGAATCACAACTATAGGACCAGGACGGAGCATCGCTAGCCGATTCTGTGTCTGTTCTCTCCCGCCACATACGACACTTCTCCATCGACCAAATCTACGCCTCACCCTGGTCTCGGCCAGTCTGTTGTCATGGAAACTAAGTTTGGTTGTTGTTTTGTAGTCAACTGTGTTTCTGGTTAACAGTGTTGTTCCCCAGCCCAGAGTTGAGGATGCTGTCCCATCCACTGACCTCGACTATGTCGCCTCTGGTCCTGTCCTGCTCAGTGATGTCGTCCCCCAGGCCCTTGGCTTCACCGGTCTGGGAATCCAAGATGGCCTCCCAGTCTCCTCTGTTAGCCTCCAGCCAACCACCTGCAAGAAGAGGTTCGAAAATAGACTTTACAAACACGGCAGAGAGAACTCTACATGTGGAGATTTTTGAGTCAGTACCTGGTGAAGTTCATCCAATATAATGTGTGTTTTTTTATGWAAACATAAGTCATGTTGATTTCATTTTATGAATGAAGATATTACTGTATGTAGGCTATATGTATTTCTCCCTTACCTTGCTCCCCCATCTTTAATCCACTCAGCAGGTCAATGCTCTCTGCTCTGTCTTCTACTGTCTCCTCTTTGACCAGCAGCAGATCAGACGTCCCATCCTCCATGTCTACTGACTGTAAGAGATACAGAGTGAGAGGATGTTGGATCAAGAAATCTGATATGAGCACCCTGCTATGGAGCATCTTCTGATTGGCCAATGAGGGATTGCTATGAGTACTATGCAAACATATTTGTTAATTTGATACTATGCAAACGTGTACATTGACTTGATTACTTGAAACTCTAATGGTTTGATAATTCAAAGACATGGTCCCACACTTACAGATCCACAAAAGCAGAAATTCACTTTTATTTTCCTGAAATATGATGGCCAGAGCTTACCATGATGKTGTACAACGATTTACGTCAATAGGTCCTCATTTTTGTCAAAGTATGACATATTTGGGCTTGAAATAGAAAATCTGAAGTGGGAAATCCGTGACAATTCTGTGTCTTTCCTATGAGATGAAATGCAAATTATTTTCAGGATATGTTTCTTTTCAGGCCTGGGTTTTATTTGAACGTTACCACCGACCAGCATGGCATTGTTTATTAATTAGAAACACCTGCAAAGTTCTACCAACCCGCGAGTTGAGACTGAGCTGAGCCAAACAGTTTAACAGAAAATTATCATAATCCATTGATAAATTAACACACATGTATCTATTTTGTAWTAAAAAAAACTATCTGACCATTTTAGAAATGTTATAACTGCGTGATATGATTGCATTTTGCAACCCCGCCCCCCCGAGATAAATGGTTTTGACCACTAAAGTTGTGCTTTGATTGGTGCAGCTAAAAAACACAAGTGTCTATCCTATAATGAAAAGGCAGCCACGAAAATTCAAGGAACCTGTTTATTTATTCTGTTGTTACATTTGTATTGGTGTTTCATGTCCGATACGCTCAGGGTGTTGTTACTTGTCATTTGGGCGCGCATCATTAGCAAAGTCATTGAAGCCTATAATTTCACTTCCCCTGTGAGAACCATGATCATTGGATTTGACTTTGCTGTACCGCAGCCGAATAGCCTGCTCGCAGCCTAACAAAGGTTGCACCGTGTCCATTACCGTGTAGAAAAACGCGTCTTCAACTGTTCTACAGTTATCCATATAACCGGAGCTTGAACTTATTCTTTCAAATTATTTCTAGGGCGAACTCGCGGCCACATTTTTTGGAAGATGTGAAAACTTTGGCGATAACAACAGATGGCGAAGTCAAAGACTGGTTTCTCCTATCCATTTTTTGTTTTCCCTAAATGCTTATTACAAATCCATCCCCAGAACCAGCCATAGCCTAGCCAGCTGGCTAATCCTTTGAATACAGTGTAGTTATAGGCCTGTATTCATTATAGGCCTGTATCCACAAAGCATCTCAGAGTATGAGTGCTGATCTAAGATCAGGTCCCCACCTGCATATAGTCTTATTCATTATGATCTAAAAGGCAAAACTGATCCCAGATCAGCACTCCTACTCAGAGGCTTTGTGGATACAGGATACTAATACCATTCAGACAGTAGTTCACAGTGGGCTCACCTCAGTGAGACTGTGTGTGGTCCTGTGCTGCTCAGCTTGTTCCTCTGCGGGTTCAGGAGGAGGTGTAGTCTGGTTGTCCTCCATGACCATGGTCCCCTCAGGGTTCCCCAGACCCTCCTCCTTCACCAGCAGCACCTCTGGACCCTCCTCCTGGAAGAGAGTTGTAATACAGATTACACAGACATACACTCCCTCAAGTACACACACACAGATAATAAACACACTTTTAAAATGTGTTTCCCCATCTCTACTACATTTGAGTCCTATACTGTAGTTATAGAATGACTTCACTGTTGTTAAACACATCATGGTGGACATAAATATGATGTGGGTAAAAATAGTCAAAAGTCATCATCAGACAAACCTGACTAAACTATTTTGACGTGTACATCAGGTGTTTGTTAGTGTGTGGGTATGTGTAGGTATATTTAGTAAGTGTATATTAGTTATAAAGTGCTCTTGGGTGTATGTAGAATAGGGTGAGATCAGATGTGATGTATACTAAAGACAGTTTCAATGAAAGTCAGAGTGAAAAGTCCCATTTTGTGTTTATTGAACATAAACAAGTGTTAAATACACCATATGAAAACCACACATACACGTCTCAACTAAAAATATGCATGAACTTTAAAAAATTAGGTAGTTTAATGGAAGTAATCAAATAGGCATTTGTGAACATATATCCTACACAGTACAAACACAATATGTATCAGACTTTTTAGGCTTATATACCTTATATATCACCCAATGTCTGGATGCAATATTCTACCCAGGAATATTCAAATCTGTTACTCTTGTTATTCCAAATTCATCTGTGGATCTTTTCCGCTGACAATACAAATTAAATATTTGTCTATAATGCAGGACTTGATCTAAACCTCAGAAGCTATTGAGTGGAAGGGTTACTTTCTATGTTATAGAGTGGAATGTTTTTTCTGCTGGTGTATCCTGAGGTAGCTCCTCTCTGAGAACCTCTTCCTGCAGTGTGTACAGGCGAACGGCCTCTCTCCCGTGTGGACTTTCAGGTGCATTTTCAGTTTGTCCAGGCGGGAGAACCTCTTCTCACACTGGGGGCAGCTGTAGGGTTTCTCCCCTGTGTGGACCCTCTGGTGCCTCTTCAGGTCACCAGCCTGGGCGAAGCACATGTGACACTGGTTACAGCTGAAAGGTTTCACCCCTGTGTGGAACCTCTGGTGAATCTCCACCTTCTGGAGGCAGCTGAAGCCTTTGTTACAGAACATGCAGAGGAACCGTTTCTCTTTACTACTGTCTGATGTTGCTCCCCCTTCCCGAGCCTGGGCTCTAGCCCTGTTTGAGTTCAATACCTGATCGAAAAGGCTGTGTGAATCGAAAGGCCCCATTGATGTGGACACTGGGTCCCGATCCCTGAGTGTGTGTAAAGGGGAGTGGGTCGCAACATTTGGATTTGTCTCTAAACTTTCCCTGTAATCTAAGAAGTCTCTTTCTTGTGAGTGTCCGTCACCTAGGTGACTATCTGCATTCCATGTGAGAGAAATGTCGYCCTCCATTTTCACAGTCACTTCATCAACGACTATAACCTCCCCTTTCTTATCTAGGCACCCTTCAGAGTATACACTACTAGTGTACCGGTTCCACCCCCCTCTAGACAGATCATTCTGTGTCTCTAAACACAAGGATATGTTACCAGGGTCCATCTCTGTAGAGTAAGAACAAGACGGATCATCAACACCAGTGTCTAACGCATCACCATCTCCACGGGATTGAACCGTCTTCTGGCTCTGGTGAAATACCGGTAAGTATTCGGAACCGGGAGCAGGAGGACAGCCGAGTGGCCCCAGTCTCTCTGGGTCTGATCTGTGGTCAGTTCCTGTGTGTAATAGCCTGTGTGTTTCAGTTACTGTCTTGGTRTTGGTCTCTGACTTGAGGGCGGAGTTCGRCATTCCACTGACCTCCGTGATGCAGTGTCGGATCCTGGGCTGGGCAGGGGAGGTGGGGTCCTCCGTGGCTACAGGGGGCGCACCAGATGCTGCTCCAGTCTGGATGTCTCTGCTGTGCCATGGGTCCTCCTCTCCTTCAGACCTCTCCTGCTTGACCCCAGGACCTGCAGCCTCTGCATCTTCAGACTGACACATGAAGAGAGGAGTTTATTACCGGTACATGAGTTGAATTGGATAACAATGTCGTAGGGAATGCGCTCTAACCTCTATCACGATAACGTGCTGGGTTGAGGTTCCACTCCCCTCATCAACAGTGATTGGTTGGTCATCTCTCCATGTATTGTGTCCCGCTGGCTTCACAAAGCTCCTGTGGCCTCCAGTGAGATGTCCTTCACCTGAGAGAGAGATTGGGGGGAAAGAGGTGGTTAGTTTAGCTACTGTCAATGCTCAACAATATACTTATTGACACTGTCTAGCCAATGCAAGGATGTAAGGTAACACTTCTCATAACTTCTTGATATACTATTTATTGATTGATGTATTATGTTCCATGCATCACATTGTTTTCATTGAGTAAATAATAGGAAATGCAGTACATCAAGAATTTGGTTAGAATATCATTGTGTCTTTGCGCCAAGTTAGCTAAGTAATCAGGGGACTTATTGCATACAATCCAAAAACTGACCAAGACCCAATTCTGGTTAACACATTTGAACACATGAGCAGAGGGGAACGCTGTGATGCCGCACTCACATCGTGACGTATTTTACTACGCCGTACGTCATCTTCACGTAATCTCGTTCCACTACTGGACGGAGACAATGGCCTTTTCTCCACAATTTCAATCAGGCAAATGAGGTTTACAGGTGGAWCCCAAAATAAATGTGTAATGTGATAAAAAACAAATTATGTTAGCTGTGCAAGACATTTTATAGATAAAAGGACAAGTAGCATATCGTTCTTAAATGTGTGCATGCTTTTCTCCTCTGAAAATACAATAGCTGTTTCAAAGGGGGTGTGGGAGGTAAAGGCAATTTCTATAGGCAATCACATAGAGAAGTGCGATTAGACAATYCCTAAAACACTTTAGTCCTCACCTTTGTGCACAAGACATCAATTGAATTATATTTAAAAAATATATATATAATCACTCACAGCCAAAGATATTAACATTTTATATTCACCCAATGCCTGCCATGTTTTTGGATGACGTCGTYGCTGCTCCCTATCTGCTAGTGCGCATGTGATGTTAGTCTGTATAAACCGGGAAAACTACGGTCAGACATTTTAGATACAGTCTCCAGTTCTTATTATACGTCAGTGATTGACACGCTCCACTTATCGGTTTCCGGATCACAGGGGAGAGAGACAACGATTATGGATATACTGACAAGATACACATCTCTCCGCCCTAACAATGGGAGTTGTTGTCCACAAAGCGGCACCGAGGGCTGTCTAGCTCCCAACTATCCTTTCTTTGGATTGGTGGATACGTCTCATTATTGTAATCTTTTTTTGAATATTCGATGAGGTTTGTTGACGTCAACCGCCAGTATTCAATGGAGAGAGAAGCTACGCTACTAGCCTCATTACATTTATAATAGCCATCTCGAGGCAATTACGATATAAAAAAAAAAATTCTCCCAAAGTTGCCGGGATGTCACGTCGTACTTACACTCGTAACACCTTAAGCATTACGAAGGTTCTATTCGACCAAATAAAACWCACGTAGCAAATAAAGCATAACATTTTTTGTTGGCAAAATTCAACACTATCATTGACCTCCCTACAAAAACTCATTGCTTGGTGGGCGAAAATGATCAAACGCCACCTACTGGAGGGAGACAGATTTTCCTCCGAGTTGGGCCTCTCTCTTCCCCTCTGTCAGATGCCAAGCAGTTGCCATACTAAACGGTGATGCAGCCAGTCAAGATGCTCTCAATAGCACAGCTGTAGAACTTTGAGTATCTGARGGCCCATGCCAAATCTTTTCAGTCTCCTGAGGGAGAAGAGGCATTATCGTGCCTACTTCACAGCTGGGTTGGTGTTTGAGGACCATGATAATTCCTTAGTGTTGTGGACACCGAAGAACTTGAAACTCCACTACAGCCCTGTCAATGAGAATGGGAGCGTTTTGGGCCTCTGTTTCTTGTAGTCCACAATCAGGTCCATTGTCTTGCTGACGTCGAGGGAGAGGTTTCCAGGTCACTGACCTCATCCCTATAGGCTGTAGTGTTGTCACGATACCAACATTTTACAAATGATACCAGGCCAAGTATCGCAATACCACGGCAGAAAAATTCAGTGGCCTAGAGTCCTGTTCGCTCCGTCCCCGCCAATGCTTGTTCCCGTTTTCTAGACGTTATGCACGTGCTACACAAAAAAACCTGTCACTGATATTCACACTTCTACTCAACACATATTGAATTTTACAGTTTTCTTTGCTGTAAAGCTGCACACATGCCTGTCGCAAAGCCGTTTTTCTTCTCTGGCACTGCTGTGTGACACAGAACTTGCAGAGCCTACCCAGACTGGCCTATGCACTGGTTATACCAAGGATGAAATTATATACAATGTATCAACTTTGCTCACTTTCTGAGCTGCTCCAATGTATAAAATGTACAAATGTAAAAACATATAACTGATCAGGGACTGCATCACAGCTAAATTCTATTTTAAAAAATGGAAGAAAAGATGAACATTAAGAGCAGATGGAGAGAAGCAGGTAAGTGATGGCTGGAATGGGATTGGCTGATTAGAAGTCACTAGTTGCTAAATTCCTCTTGCCACTACGCTATATTTGACTGGGTAAATAACTTTATTTTGAGTTCATGTGGACCCAGTGACTCAGACTTGAGCACTTCGAGTCCCAGTGCCCGAGTCCTGGGCCAACTTCAGCCACAGCAACTCGTGACTCGACTTGTGACTCGAGCACAGGGGAATCAAGGTTTAGTGACTCTACTACATCACTGGGCGAAACACTGCTCTGCGCTTCTGTGTGTATTTTTGTTTTGTATGTAATGTGTATTATCTATGTAGCCTGAATTAGGAATTTACATGGCCAGATAATTCTTATATAATTAGGGGTGAAAGTAGATTTAATTTATTCCCAGTATGGACGAGCTTAGTCATAGAATTAAATATAGAATCTCTGTTAATTCAATAGGATCTCTGTGGGCGTAGTTGTAAAGATCTGCTATTTAACTTTTAAAATGTATCACATTTATTTGTGGTATAAACACAACCAGTCATGTTTTCATCTGATCAGTGGAGGCTCATCAGGAGGAAGGGGAGGACCATCCTCCTCAGTGAATTTCATTWAAAAAAATTAAAACCTGAAAAAAGTTTACCTTTTAAGATAAAACTATACTAAATATATTCACATCTTACCAAATAATTGATTATAAAACACTGTTTTGCAATGAAGGTCTACAGTAGCCTCAACAGCACTCTAAGGTAGCACCATGGTGTAGCCGGAGGACARCTAGTTTCCGTCCTCCTTCCGTCCTCCTCTTCAATACAAAACCTAGGAAGCTCATGGTTCTCACCCCCTTCCATAGATCACAGTAATTATGACAACTTCCAGAGGATATCCTCCTGCCTATCAGAGCTCTTGCAGCATGAACTGACATGTCCTCCCAATCAAAGGATCAGAGAATGAATCTAGTACTGAAAGCATAAGCTACAGCTAGCTAGCACGGCAGTACATAAAATGTGTTGAGTAGTTGACTCAAAGAGAGAAAGACAATAGTTGGACAGTTTTGAACTAATACATTTCTTCAAAAATGAAGGAGAAGCAAGAAAGAGAGAGATATTTCGTATTTCCCCCCCCCCATTTTCACTTAGCTAGCGAATGCAAACAGCTCAAACAGCGAGGGATGCCATTTTAGCTAGCTGGCTATGGCTAGCCAACACTAGCATTCCCAAGTCAAGGTAAGCTTTTGGCTTTAATTTAATGCCACGAGGCCCGCCAGTGTAACTGCTAAACTTCTTGCCAACTGTACACTGTACTGCATGATTGAAGCGGGTTTAACACGTTAGTTCTAGTAGCTATGTTGACAATGAAGTAGGCTGTTTGTAGCGGTTATGATATGAAGGTTTGGCTTGGAAAGGTTTTGTTGTCCGGTCACACAGCCTGGGTCACAGACAGCTGATGTATTGTACACTAAAGCCTGCAAGCAAAGCGCGTAGATGCGAAAAGGAATTAACGAGCAGTGATCATGCTGTTTGTATGCGGCTGCTATGAAAGTGAACTGTGTTTGCGTGTGATCAGGGGTGTACTCGTTCTGCCGATTCCGTTGAAAAACGTTTCTTCAACGGAAGCAAGCGGAACGGGGATAAACATACCTGAATTTGTACAAAAGAAACTCTCATTTGCAACTGTTGGATTAATGATTACACCCTAGATCAGCTAAATGCAAGCAGGAGTGTGCAAGGTGGTATTGAATGTGTCACTGTCTGTCACCTTGATTACTCAAAGTGTTTCTCTCGACCTGTGCACCTACGTTGTAAACTTTCATTCATAGGCAAGGTTGTAGCAACCTCATGATGGGTGTAGGGAACATTTGAGTATCATGTAGTAACCTAAACCTATTGAAGTTACATTGAGCAGGGTGAAAGGAATATGAATGACAGTCACCCAATATGCTATAAAATAAATAAGGCAATGATCAACAGTTTCCCGTGTGTATCAAGAATGGTCCACCACCCAATGGACATCCAGCCAAGTTGACACAACTGTGGGAAGCATTGGAGTAAATATGGGGAAGCCTCCCAGGGGAATGCTTGACACCTTGAGTCCATGCCCCAACAAATTGAGGCTGTTCTGAGGGCAAACATTTGGAAGGTGTTCCTAATGTTTTGTACACACTGTATATGTTTGTCATATTTCTGCTGTTGGGAAGAGAATAGGACATTATGCAGAAAAAGATGTTGGTAGGACAAGGCTCTGTATGTGCACATGGAAGTCAGTGATTTATGTTTACTGTAGGTTAATGAGGCAATACAAATGTGATGTGACTAAAATGAAAGGGCATTTAGTTGACTAAAATGGCCCACTGTTTTCGTCATTTTGACAATAACTAGACTAAATCATTACTCAAACGACATAAATGTGACTTAATTATATTTTCTAAGACCGAATGATATGTTTGTCAAAATGACTAAAACTAGATTAAATCTGACATTAACACTACACCGCCTGCTAAATGTACCTCTTGCCATTCCTCTGTATCGGTCGAGGATCTTGACACTACTGGGACTGGCGAGGACGCGCTCTCGCATTGTCCTCTCTGCGCGCTCCCGTGCCACCTTCATTTCCAGTAGCTGTAGTTTCCTCCGCAAAGCCCTGCTTTCTTTTTGGCTTTGAGTTATTTCCAAACGAAACACTGCATAGTCGTCGTCTACGAGTTTACAGATGTCTGCCACGGCTGCATTTGCTAGCACCTCCATAATGGAGGCTATTTGAGTGTGAAAAATCATACAGTTAGCCATTGTTAGCAGTTAGACGTTCTAGGTATCGCTAGTCTAGGTAACGCTTGCTAGCTATCAACCAAGTCCGGTCTCCAACGCGAATTAAACACTACCTGAGGTAACTAATGTAATGCTGTGCAGTTAAATTTGTCATATTTTAAGTTCCAGGGTGTTAATAAACGTCTAAATAACAACAAAAACGCTTTCGTGGAATGTGTTCTTGGTCACTTCCGTTTACATTGAAGTAAAAGGATCTTATGGGTTGGCGTCATAGTGCAAAGGGTGTGGTTAATTGAAAAAGTTATGCGCGCTGTTCTTTGAAATACTGCTTATCAAACATCCTATTCATAACCACTATCTTTGAACTAGCCTGTCTCTCTAAAAACAGGTATTTACACAAGCCTGTTTCAAATGACAAGTTAATGAGGGGCATGTGGTTAATTACCCTCTTACCCCAAGACACTTCACATGATAACAATAATATTTTAGCTAAAGAATGGTTCCCAGATATCCACTGCTATGATTTCTCCCCATTGTGGACACTCCTATGTCTGATCAGGTTAGTCAGGAAGGAGAAGCTCTTGTAACATAGTTTGCACTTGAAGGGCTTGTCCTTGGTGTGAATGGTTTGATGCGTCTTCACAGTTTGCATGGGCGAAGCACTTCCCACGCGTAACGCTTGTCTGCGTCAGTCCTCAACTTCCCACATTGTGACGCAATGGAAGCAGGATCCACCACACTCAGGTGGTTAGTCTTTGAGCTCCCTCCTTGACCTCTAGTCATTGTTTGGGTATTGTTAGGATTGTCTGCTGTGTTATAGGCTAGGTACCTATTGTGGTGAACGCCCATCCTGACCCTGTCTGTATTCATAAGGGTAACCATGAGGCAGCTGAGGAAGGCTAGACACAGGCCTTCTATGAACCCAGTCACTAGGCATTAGATGAGACCCTGAAGGAGAAGACAGATTTGCTGACTACCACCAGAGGGGTCTCCCACCACTCTCTGTGAAGGCTGAAGCCCAGGATGACCTGCTCTGATCATCATGGATACTGTGGTGTTGGTATCATAGGAACAGGAGGGTCTATCTCTATCAGCCCCAGGCCCTGCTTCATCTCTGCACTGAGACTGTGAAGAAAAGGGGCTGAGCTGCAGACTGGATCCCTGACTGGAGCCTCTGTCTCTCTGATGACCACCAGGACTGAGGTGGTTCAGTCCACCTGTCCACTGCTTGTGTTCTATGTAGTGGAGTCTCTGTCCCTCTGGGTTGGGTCCTGGTTCTGACTCGGAAAGGAAGAGCAACGGTTCCTGATCCATRGTCCTGATCTGGTGCCAGGGTTTGTGAACAGCCACTTCAGAGGTCCAGTCTCCTGCCAGTAACACTGGATATCAGCAGGTCCTCATGGACTGCAGACTGTAAACAAAGATTTTTCAGAAGATCATATAAAGGTTTATATAATAAACCCTTTGCTGTACATACAGAAACATGACATATTATAAAATGTTAACCACAGTGAAGCGTAACTAACACTGATTCAAGAACCTAACAATATGGAGCTATTGGAGTTTATTATTTGTATATATATAAAAAGGTCCAAACAGTCTGCAATGATACAAAATAACCAAGTTAGTCAGCAGATTCAATGTAGGTTTTAAACAAAATGGCATTAGAATACTTTTTATTGTACAAAACCATACGTGACAAGTAGAATAACTTCTCACTATGGTAACACTTGACCATTTCTGTAAATCTGGTACACTCGCTTTGATCAAATTCATTTTTAGAATACTTTGGAAAAGGTTCAACATTATATAACACACAACTTCATGTCAAATGAACATGAATGCTTTTCTTTCTAAGTCACCCCAAACTTTTGAAAGGTAGTGGATGTTGGCAAACGTTTTATGAAAGAAATAAGGCATGAGAACCTGGGAATTATTGTGTGATAACTAGCTCCTAAGGGCTGTTTCCCCAGCCCTTGGCTTTGCCTTGGGCATAAGAACAGCCCTTAGTCGGGAGTTATCACAGGATAATTCCCTCTCATGCCTTATTGCTGAAACAACATCTAGGTTGCTAAGAGAGATATCCGAATAGTCAGCACCAATTTCAAGTTAAGATAGTTGTTTTATGAGATCGCCAGTGTCTCAAGTATGAGGGCAATTGCACCACTATAGTGCACCACTACAGGACAGCCAGCCGATAGTGGCCGCTAGATCTGCACTATCGTCTAGGTTTGATGTGCGTTCCCGGTAATACACTCGTTTCYCCTGTGGACCGGCTCGTACATAAAGCGTCCTCCATTCAGGCTGCAAAGGCATCATTTTCCTCCTTAACTAGCTTTAAATGGTGAGCCGCGGGGGGGGGATATGTGTACTGACTAAATAAAACAACATTTTCCACCACTATTTTCAGACACCTTAGGATGTTACACACTTGGCTGAATGCGGTGGACAACAATAGTGGTCATTTGGTAGTGCTTTTAGATCAATCACAGTCATAACACATTAAGTTGTTGTATAAATTAACAATATCTGACAATGTATTCCCATTTGAACTTTAGTGTGATTTTAAATGGTTGAAAGCTCAGTGACAACACAGGTGAATACGAAACAAAAAATCTGACAGATTTTTCCATTGGAATTTGGTTTCACTTTTAGATGATTGAAAGCATTGTGATAACACATGGGGAATTCAACAAACTTTTAGCTGTCATTTTGAGTAGGTGAAAATAGATCAATGTACAGTCGTATGAAAAAGTTTGGGCACCCCTCTGAGGCTGCATAATAATTTACTCTATCGTCACAGAAAATGATCACAGTGGCATGCCATTCATTTTCTAATAAAAGCTGAGCACTGGGGTATTGTCCAGACAAACATTTTTAGTGTAGCAATATTAAGTTGTATGAATTTAAATCAGATGTGAAAAATAGGCTATGCAAAAATGTGGGCACCCTTGTCATTCTGTTGATTTGAATACCTGTAACTACTTAGCACTGATTAATTGGAACACACAATTGGTTTGGTGAGCTCATTAAGCCTTGAACTTCATAGACAAGTGCATCCAATCATGAGAAAAGGTATTTAAGGTGGCCAATTGCAAGTTGTTGTTCTCTTTGACTCTCCTCTGAAGAGTGGCAACATGGGGGCCTCAAAAAAACTCTCAAATGACCTGAAAACAAAGATTGTTCAACATTATGGTTTAGAGGAAGGCTACAAAAAGCTATCGCAGAGATTTAAGCTGTCAGTGTCCACTGTGAGGAACATAGTGAGGAAATGGAAGACCACAGGCACAGTTCTTGTTAAGGCCAGAAGTGGCAGGCCAAGTAAAATATCGGAGAGGCAAAGGCGAAGGATGGTGAGAACGGTCAAAAACAGCCCACAGACCACCTCCAAAGACCTACAACATCATCTTGCTGCAGATGTGGTCACTGTGCATCGTTCAACAATTCAGCGCACTTTGCACAAGGAGGAGCTGTATGGGAGAGTGATGCGGAAGAAGCCTTTTCTGCACACACGCCACAAACAGAGTCGCTTGAGGTATGCAAACGCACATTTGGACAAGCCAGCTTCATTTTGGAATAAGGTACTGTGGACTGATGAAACAAAGATTGAGTTATTTGGTCATAACAAGGGACGTTATGTATGGCGGCAAAGAACACAGCGTTCCAAGAAAAACACTTGCTACCCACAGTAAAATTTGGTGGGGGGTTCCATCATGCTGTGGGCGTGTGTGGCCAGTGCCGGTACTGGGAATCTTGTTAAAGTTGAGGGTCGCATGGATTCCACTCAATATCAGCAGATTCTTGGGAATATGTGAAAATCAGTCACAAAGTTGAAGTTACGCCGGCGCTGGATATTTCAACAAGACAACGACCCAAAACACTGCTCAAAATCTACCCGGGCATTTATGCAGAGGAACAAGTACAATGTTCTGGAATGGCCAYCCCAGTCCCCTGAATATCATTGAGAATCTGTGGGATGATTTGAGGCGGGCTGTCCATGCTCGGCAACCATCAAACCTAACTGAACTGGAGATGTTTTGTAAGGAGGAATGGTCCAAAATACCTTCATCCAGAATCCAGACACTCATTAGAGGCTATGGGAAGCATCTAGAGGCTGTTATTTTAGCAAAAGGAGGCTCTACCAAAAATTTGTTGTGATTTTTCTATTGGGGTGCCCAAATTTATGTACCTGTCTAATTTTGTTTTGATGCATATTGCACATTTTCTGTTAATCCAATAAACCTAATTTCACTACTGAAATATTACTGTGTCCATCAGTTATTTGATAGATCAAAATTAAATTGCTGATCCAAACACCCAATTATTTATAAATGGAAATCATGGAAATTGTCAGGGGTGCCCAAACTTTTTCATACGACTGTATCTACCAAATACCAAATATTACCCAATTCTACATGTTGAAATGACGTGGTGTACCCTATTCATGGACCATGTGCATTTTCTGCTGGTGTATCCTGAGGTAGCTCCTCTCTGAAAACCTTTTCCTGCAGTGCGTACAGGGTACAGGTGAACAGCCTCTCTCAAGTGTGGACCTTCAGGTGCATCTTGAGATCGTGCTGGCGTGAGAACCTCTTCTCACACTGGAGACAGCTGTAGGGTTTCTCCCCTGTGTGGACTCTCTGGTGCCTCTTCAGGTTAGACAATTGGGAGAAACTAGCCCGGCACAGGTGGCAGCCAAATGGTTTCTCCCCTGTGTGCATCCTCTGGTGGATCTCCATCTGTTTGGGGAAACTGAAAGCTTTCCCACAGAATGAACACGGGAAGCGCTTCTCTTTGCCACCGGATCTACTGACAGTGTTACTACTACTGTCATTTGTCAATGGGCTTGTGTAGCCATTTAGTGTTGAGGCATTGGCATTGTCTGAGGTCTGGTTTAACAGGAGAGTGTGAGGAGGACGAAGGCCAGGGAGTGTCTGTGATGTCGCAGGGTCCATGTTCCAGTTGATAGATCCTATAGAAGGCAGGCTGAAGGCAGCATCTGTTAGGGGGGTAACCTGAGGTGCCATCAGTCTCTCTGAATCACAACTATAGGAGCAGGACGGAACATCGCTTGCCGAGTCTGTGTCTGTTCTCTCCCGCCACACACGGACACCTCCCCGTACCTGCAGACCAAATCTACGCCTCGCCCTGGTCTCAGCCAGTCTGTTGTCATGGAGACTAAGTTTGGTTGTTGTTTTGTGTTCSACTGTCTTTTTCTGGTTGTGGTTAACAGTGTTGTTCCCCAGCCCAGAGTTGAGGACACTGTCCCATCCACTGACCTCCACTATGTCGCTTCTAGTCCTGTACTGCTCAGTGACATTATCCCCTGGGCCCTTGGCTGCACCCATCTGAGTCTGGGAATCCAAGATGGCCACCCAGTCTCCTCTGTTAGCCTCCAGCCATCCACCTGCAGGAAGAGGTTAGAAAATAGACTTTACAAACATGGCAGAGAAAACTCTATGTATGTAAACATAAGTTATATTGATTTAAGAAAAAACAACCCAGGCAAATTTCTAATCCCAGTTAAGATCTATTTTTGGTATTTGGTAATTTATTAGGAAAAGTATTCTATGTGAAGCTGGTTGAGAGAATGCCAAGAGTGTATAAAGCTGTCATTACTGTACGTAGGCTATATGCATTTCTCCCTTACCTTGCTCCCCCATCTTTAGTCCACTCAACAGATCAATGCTCTCTGGTTCGTCTTCTAATGGCTCCTCTTTGACCAGCAGCAGATCAGGCTTCCCATCCTCCATGTCTACTGACTGTAAGAGATACAGAGTGAGAGGATGTTGGATCAAGAAATCTGATATGAGCACCCTGCTATGGAGCATCTTCTGATTGGACAATGAGGGATTGCAATGAGTACTATGCAAACGTGTTAGTTCATTTGATTACTTGACACCTTTTAATGGTTTGATAATTCAAAGGTATGGTCCCACACATAAAACAACATGTATGAAGACCTAGGCCCGTATCCACAAAGAGTCTCAGAGTAGGAGTGCCGATCTAKGACCTTGCCATATAATCTTATTCATTATGATCTAAAAGGCTAAACTGATCCTAGATCAGCACTCCTACTCCGAGAAGCTATGTGGATACAGACCCTGACCTAATACCATTCAGACAGTAGTTCACAGTGGGCTCACCTCAGTGAGACTGTGTGTGGTCCTGTGCTGCTCAGCTGGTTCCTCTGTGGGTTCAGGAGGAGGTGTAGTTTGGTTGTCCTCCATGACCATGGTCCCCTCAGGGTTCCCCAGACCCTCCTCCTTCACCAGCAACACCTCTGGACCCTCCTCCTCCTGGAAAAGAGAGGTGTTACAGACATACACTCCCCCAGGTACATACACACAGATAATAAACACACTTTAATGATGGATGGGCCATACTTGTGAACATTAGAAACAGTTTAAATTCAAACAGTTGCTCTGTCACAAAATGTGCATCAGCCAATTAAAATCATAAATTTACTTGCACGTGATTTGTAACTGGATTGTAGCTGGTCCCATCAGATAACCTGGTACATGTTAGCCCTATGCTAACCTCACCAGATGACTGATTATTTCCTGGAACAAAATTCCACATCAGCCTATCAAAGATCTTAGACTTTATATCCACCAACAAATTGTATTTCTTAAAATAGGTCAACCCTGGACACCAGGGATATTTTAAACCTACAAATTCAAGGTTGCCTTTTGTTTCGTTGGTCTGAAACGACATATGCCAATATTGCATTGATGCATCCTTGACAAAGCTGTTAGTACTAATGTTAGACAATGTTCAACAATAAAGATGTAGGAGGATTATACAACATGTACGTTTATATTCATACAGTACCAGTCAAAAGTTTGGACACATACTCATTCCAGGGTTTTTCTTTATTTTCACTTTTTTCTACATTATAGAATAATCATAAAGACATTATGAAATGACACATGGAATCATGTAGTTACCAAATCATAATATATTTTATTTTTGAGATTATTTAAAGAAGCCACCCGTTGCCTTGATGACAGCTTTGCACATTCTTGGTATTCTCAACCAGCTTCATGAAGTAGTCACCTGGAATGCATTTCAATTAACAGGTGTGCCTTCTTAAAAAGTTAATTTGTGGAATTTCTTTCCTTCTTAATGCGTTTGAGCCAATCAGTTGTGTTGTGACAANATGTTACACACTTGGCTGAATGCGGTGGACAACAATAGTGGTCATTTGGTAGTGCTTTTAGATCAATCACAGTCATAACACATTAAGTTGTTGTATAAATAAACAATATCTGACATTGTATTCCCATGGTTGAAAGCTCAGTGATAACACAAGTGACAACTAAACCAAAAATCTGACATAGATTTTTCTATTGGAATTTGTTTTTACTTTTCGATGGTTGAAATCATAGTGATAAGACATTGGGAATTCAACAAACAATTAGCTGTTATTTTGAGTAGGTGAAAATAGATTGGAATCTCATTGATCAACCAAGTATCTACCAAATATTAACCAATTCTACATGTTGAAATGACGTGGTGTACCCAGTGGGTATACACTATTCATGGACCATGTGCATTTTCTGCTGGTGTATCCTGAGGTAGCTCCTCTCTGAAAACCTTTTCCTGCAGTGCATACAGGTGAACGGCCTCTCTCAAGTGTGGACCTTCAGGTGCATCTTGAGATCGTGCTGGCGTGAGAACCTCTTCTCACACTGGGGACAGCTGTAGGGTTTCTCCCCTGTGTGGACTCTCTGGTGCCTCTTCAGGTTGGACGAATGGGAGAAACTAGCCCGGCAAAGGTGGCAGCCAAATGGTTTCTCCCCTGTGTGCATCCTCTGGTGGATCTCCATCTGTTTGGGGAAACTGAAGGGTTTTCCACAGAATGAACACGGGAAGCGCTTCTCTTTGCCACCGGATCTACTGACAGTGTTACTACTACTGTCATTTGTCAATGGGCTTGTGTAGCCATTTAGTGTTGAGGCACTGGCATTGTCTGATGTCTGGTTTAACATTAGGAGAGTGTGAGGAGGATGAAGGCCAGGGAGTGTCTGTGTTGTCGCAGGGTCCATGTTCCAGTTGATAGATCCTATAGAAGGCAGGTTGAAGGCAGCACCTGTTAGGGGGTTAACCTGAGGCGCCATCAGTCTCTCTGAATCACAGCTATAGGAGCATGACGGAGCATCGCTAGCCGAGTCTGTGTCTGTTCTCTCTCGCCACATACGGACACCTCCCCATCCCCGCAGACCAAATCTACACCTCACCCTGGTCTCAGCCAGTCTGCTGTCATGGAGACTAAGTTTGGTTGTTGTTTTGTGTTCGACTGTCTGTTTCTGGTTGTGATTAACAGTGTTGTTCCCCAGCCCAGAGTTGAGGACGCTGTCCCATCCACTGACCTCCACTATGTTGCCTCTAGTCCTGGCCTGCTCAGTGACATTGTCCCCTGGACCCTTGGGTGCACCAGTCTGGTTCTGGGAATCCAAGATGTCCACCCAGTCTCCTCTGTTAACCTCCAGCCAACCACCTGCAGGAAGAGTTTTGACTTTACGAACATGGCAGAGAACTCTACATATGGAGTTTTTTTTTGAGTCAAGTTCATATGTTATAGAATTGTATTGATTTGATTTAATGAATGAAGAAAAAGAAAAAACCCAGGCGCATCACTATTCCCAATCAATATCTATTACTGTACGTAGGCTATATGTATTTCTCCCTTACCTTGCTCCCCCATCTTTAGTCCACTCAGCAGATCAATGCTCTCTGGTTCATCTTCTATCGTCTCCTCTTTGACTAGTAGGAGATCAGGCTTCCCATCCTCCATGTCTACTGACTGTAAGAGATACAGAGTAAGAGGATGTTGGATCAATAAATCTGATATGAACACCCTGCTAAGGAGCATCTTCTGATTGGGCAATGAGGGATTGCTGTGAGTACTATGCAAACATGTTAGTTGATTTGATTACTTGACACTCTTTAATGGTTTGAAAATTCAAAAGGTATGGTCCCACACTTAACACAACATGTATGAAGACCTGGGCCCGTATCCACCAAGAGTCTCAGAGTAGGGGTGCTGATCTAGGATCTTTCCATATGATCTTAATCATTATGATCTAAAAGGCTAAACTGATCCTAGATCAGCACTCCTATTCTGAGAGGCTTTGTGGATACAGGCCCTGACCTAATACCATTCAGACAGTAGTTCACAGTGGGCTCACCTCAGTGAGACTGTGTGTGGTCCTGTGCTGCTCAGCTGGTTCTTCTGTGGGTTCAGGAGGAGGTGTAGTCTGGTTGTCCTCCATGACCATGGTCCCCTCAGGGTTCCCCAGACTCTCACACCCCTCCTCCTTCACCAGCAGCACCTCTGGACCCTCCTCCTCCTGGAAGAGAGGTAATACAGATTACACAGACATACACTCCCTCAGGTACGTACTCCCAGAAAATACACACTTTAATGATGGATGGGCCATACTTGTGAACATTAGAAACTAACATTAAATTCAAACAGTTGCTCTGTCACAAAATGTGCATCAGCCAATTCAAATCGTCAATTTACGTGCACGGGATAGAACGCTGGATTGTAGCTGGTCCCATCAGATAACCTGGTACATGTTAGCCCTATGCTAACCTCACCAGATGACTGATTATTTCCTGGAACAAAATTCCACATCAGCCTATCAAAGATCTTAGGCTTTATATCCACCAACAAATGGTATTTCTTAAAATAGGTCAACCCTGGACACCAGGGATATTTTAAACCTACAAATTCAAGGTCGCCTTTTGTTCCGTAACAACATGCCAATATTGCATTGATGCATCCTTGACAAGGCTACTATCTGTTAGTACTAATGTTAGACACGGTTCAGCAATAAAGATGTGGGTTCTACAACATGAAAGTTAATATTCATTCATCGTTTTAAAAAAAGGTTGAAGATGCTTRTGGTCTTGTCAAATAGTTGTAATTTACCCTTACTGCCATCACTAATTGGTGGTGTAATCCACTAAGGCAGTAAACCCAGAGATGGCAAGGTATGATGGCCGTGAGTTCGAATCCCCCTCTGGGCAAGGATTTAATTTGAGGAAAAAGCACTCCACTGTGGGCCCTCGACTGAAAAAGTAGATTATAAAATGCATCTAAAACATTGTAAATGTAGCCTACAATTCTATGTAATATAGTAGCAACGATTATTTATGTAGCAGTGCCAGTAGCCTGTGTGTCGGTCAGCAACAAGAAGCTACTCATAAAATGTATTGGTAATCTTCACCTTTACAAGGTTCACCTTTACAAGGTTTTGCCTGCACTTCTCCTCTTCACACATTTAATGTAAGCCTAATATCTAGCATCTTACTTTCAGTTGTCTCTATGACTATGAACACACCCTGAAAGCAGTGAGTGGTTGTGTTACCACCTTATTAATAGGCCTACAGCGTGCAGTAGGATGCGTTGATTAGTTGATTGACAGGTGTATTGAAGAACAGGGCCGGTCCAAGGCATAAGCGGCCTGCGCCCCATGGCAAAATGTGTAGAATTACAGCAACTTTAAAACTGAAATTCTCTCTCTGCCAAACAAATCTCGCTTAGGGCCCCCAAAAGCTAGGACCGGCCCTGCTTTAGAAGATAAACGATAAACTTTCCTCTAGTGTGGATGCTCGCCAACGTGCGTTTGAGTCCGGACTGGTGATCAACTTTAAAAAAATAACTAACACTGTTACTGCAATACTGCCATCAGTAGGAGGATAATGAGAGTGCTTGACTTTAAGGTCACTCTTATGCTAGTGTTTGTTCACCTCAATCTACGTCAACATTTATAATTGGCTGATGCAGAACTTGTTCCAGGAAATAATCACTGTTATCTGGTGAGGTTAACATAGGACTAACATGTAGAAGGTTATCTGATGAGACCAGATACAATTTTGGGCTCCCGAGTTGCGCAGTGGTCTAAGGCACTGCATCTCAGTGCTAGAGGCGTCACTACAGGCCCGATCCCAGGCTGTATCACAACCGGCCGTGATCGGGAGTCCCATAGGGCGGGTTAGGTGAGGGTTTGGCCGGGGTAGACAGTCATTGTAAAATAAGAACTTGTTCTTAACTGACTTGCCTAGTTAAATAAATAAATAAACAATAACCTACTATCACGTGCAAGTAAATCAATGATTTTATTTAGCTAATGCGCAGAAACAGAGCAACTGTTGAAATTTAAACAGTTTCTAATGTTCACAAGTATGGCCCCGGAGTGTTTACCCATCCCCACTACGTTTGAGTCCTATACTGTTGTTACAGAATTACTTCGTAGTTGTTAAACCCATCATGGTGGACATAAATATGATGTTGTGGGTAAAAATAAGTCAGTTATCATAAGTCAAAAGTCAGACAAACCTGACTAAACTATTTTGACGTGTACAGTAGGTGTTTGTTAGTGTGTGGGTATGTGTAGGTATATTTAGTAAGTGTATATATTGGTTATAAAGCGCCGTCAGGGGTTTGCAGAATAGAGTCTCAATAAAAGTCTTAGAAAAGTCCCATTGTGTTTATTAAACAAACAAATGTTAAATACACCATATGAAAACCACACATACACATGTCTCTCTGCGTACCTGGCAGACATCTCAGCTTGGATGTCTGCCCACCACCTCAAGCTCAACCTTGACAAGATGGAACAGCTCTTCCTCCCGGGGAAGGCCTACCCCGCTCCAAGGTTCATGCTCTACAACATCCGTAGAGTACGACCCTTACTCACACAAGAAGCAGAGCAGGCCCTAATCCAAGCAGTTGTCATTTCCAGTCTACACTTCTGAAACTCTCTGTTGGATGGGCTCCCCTCCTGTGCCATCAAACCCCTGAAACTTATCTAGAACGCTTCAGTCCGCCTCCCATGTCACCCCGCTTCTCGGCACACTCCACTGGCTTCCAGTCGAAGTTCGCATCCACTACAAGACCACGATGGTTGCCTACAGAGCAGCAAGGTGAACTGCCCCTCCCTACCTTCAGGCTATGCTCAAATCCTACACCCCAATCTAAGCACTCCATTCTGCCACCTCTGGTCTCTTCACCGTCCCACCCTTACGAGTGGTCAGCTCGCTGTCAAAGCTCTTCTCTGTCTTGACACCCCAATGATGGAACCAGCTTCCCCCTGAAGCTAGAACAGCGTCTTCCTACTAGCACTGACTTTGCTGACAAGTTCTTTATTTAGGGAAATGTACTTGCTACGACTGTGTTACGTGGTTGTTTAGCCCAGCTTTCTTAAAATGAACGCATTAACTGTAATTCACTGTGGATAAGAGTGCCTGCTAAATTACTAAAATGTACATTTCAAATATGTCTCAATCTGTATGAACATCATATAGCCTACACAGTACAAAACACAATATGTAACAGACTTTTTAGGCTTATTTATGCCTTATATATCACAATGTCTGGATGCAATATTCTACCCAGGAATATTCTACACTGAAATCTGTTACTCTCACTATTCTAAATGCATCTGTGGATATTTTCTGCTGACAGTGAAAATTAATCTTTGTCTATAATGCAGGATTTGATCTAAACGTCAGAAGCTATTGAGTGGAATGGTTACTTTCTATGTTATAGAGTGGAATGTTTTTTCTGCTGGTGTATCCTGAGGTAGCTCCTCTCTGAGAACCTCTTCCTGCAGTGCGAACAGCCTTTTTCCCGTATGGACCTCCAGATGCATCTTTAGCTTGTTCTAGTGGGTGAACCTCTTCTTACACTGGGGGTACCCTTAGGGTTTTCCCTTGTGTGGACCCTTTGGTGCCTCTTCAGGCTGGACGAGTGGGAGAAGCGCATCTGACACTGGGTACAGCTGAATGGTTTCTCCCCTGTGTGAACCCTCTGGTGCCTCTTTAAGTCACCAGCCTGGGTGAAGCGCATGTGACACTGGGTACAGCTGAAGGGTTTCACCCCTGTGTGGACCCTCTGGTGGATCTCCACCTTCTGGATGCAGCTGAAGCCTTTGTTACAGAACATGCAGAGGAACCGTTTCTCTTTACTATTGCCTGATGTGGCTCTCCCTCCCTGAGCCTGCGCTCTAGCCCTGTTTGAGTTCAATAACTGATCAAAAAGTACATGGCGGCCGTGTGAATTGGAAGGCCCCATCAACGTGGACACTGGGTCTCGATCCCTAAGTGTGTGTAAAGGGGAGTGGGTCGTGACATTTGGATTTGTCTCTAAGCTTTCCCTATAATCTAAGAAATCTCTACCTTGCGAGTGTCCTTCTCCTGAGGGAGTCTCGTCTACATTCAATGTCAGAGGAACATCGCCCTCCACTTTTACAGTCACCTCATCTAMRACTATAACYTCCCCTTTCTTATCTAGGCACCCTTCAGAGTATACACTACTACTGTACTGGTTCCAGTCCCCTCTAGACAGATCAGTCTGTGTCTCTAAACCCAAGGGCATCTCTGTAGTGTAAGAACAAGACAGATCACTGCCAGCATCTAACGCGTCACCTGAGTCTCGATGGGAATTAACCTGAGCTCGAGGGCGGTTCAAGTTATCGTAAAGTAAATACTCTGAGCCGGGAGCAGGAGGACAGCCCAGTTTCTCTGGGTCTGACCTGTGGTCAGATCCTGTGTGTAAAAGTCTTTGTGTTACAGATAACGTCTCTGTGTCCGTCTCTGACTTGAGGACGGCGTTCGGAGTTCCACTGACCTCCGTGATTCTGAGTCGGGTCCTGGGCTGGGGAGCGGTGGTGGTGAGGTCCTCCATGGCTACATGGGACGCTCCAGTCTGGATGTCTCTGCTGTTCCGTGGGTCCTCGTCTCCTTCAGACCTCTCCAGCTTGACCCCAGGACCAGCAGCATCTGCATCTGCAGACTGACACAAGAAGAGAGGAAGTTATTACCAGTAAATTTGTTTAATTGGATAACAATATCTCAGGGAAGTTTCACAAGCTCCCATATGTTAGATATGTAAGGATGAACATGTAAGCAAATTAATAGCCGAGGGGAGCCATTTGAAGTACTGTAAAGTCTAATGTTACACTAAGACAGTAACCTCGATCACGATAACATGCTGGGTTGAGGTTCCACTCCCCTCATCAACAGTGATTGGTTGGTCATCTCTACACACGTTATGTGCCGCTGGCTTCACAAAGCTCCTGTGGCCTCGAGTGAGGTGTCCTTCACCTGAGAGAGTGATTGGGGGAAAGGAGTGGTTAAGTTAGGTACTGTCAATGCTCAATGCTATATTATACACTATTGAAACTGTCTAGGATGGAAGGTAACACTTCTTATAACTTCTTGATATACTATTTATTGTTCCATGCATCATGTTATTTTAATTGAGTTTGACAACAGGACATGCAGTAAATCCAGAATCTGGTTAGAATATAATATTTTGTCCTAGTGCAAGAAGCCTGGTCCCAAAAAATTGTTTTGGTTGTTGCAAGATGGCTAGGTAAACAGGGCAAGTATTGCATACTATCCAAACACTGACCAAGATCCAATTCTGGGTCACACATCTGAACACATGCGCAGAGAGTAACGGGGCGACAGCCTCCGCCTTCGGCAACATCAAAATGTACCTCTTGCCAATCCTCTATATCGGTCGAGGAGTTTTACACTACTGGGACGACTAGCGAGGACGCGGTCTCGTGCCATCTTCAGTTCCAGCAGCTGTAGTTTCCTCCGCAATCCCCGGTTTTCTTTATGGCTTTGAGTCATTTCCAAACGAAACACTGCATAGTCGTCGTCCACGATTTTACAGATGTCTGCCACGGCTGCATTTGCTAGTACCTCCATGATGGAGGCTATTTGAGTGTGAAAAACCATACAGTTAGCCATTGTTAGCAGTTTTAGGTAACGCTTGCTAGCTATCAACCAAGTCCTGTCTCCAACGCGAATTAAACACTACCTGAGGTAACTAATGTAATGCTGTGCAGTTAAATGAGTCATATTTTGAGTTCCAGGTTGGTAATAAGCGTCTAAATAACAACAAAAACGCTTTCGTGGAATGTGTTCTTGGTCACTTCCGTTTACACTGAAGTAAAAGGATCTTATGGGTTGATGTCATAGTGCAAAGGGTGTGGTTAATTGAAAAAGTTATGCGCGCTGTTCTTTGAAATACGGTACTGCTTATTACGTTATACATCAAATCTCCTATTCATGATCACTATATTTCAAGGTCAGACGAGACTTGTTTAGAAATAATTATGTTAGCAAGAATAGAGTAGAAAATAATGACTTTATTACGTCTACTAAGTAAGGTAACTATTCAGTTGTGCTTGAACTAGCCTAGGTTTACAGTCTCTAAAAACAGATTTACACAAGCCTGTTTCAAATGACAAGTTAACAAAGGATTAATCAGGGGTATGTGGTTAATTACCCCAAGACACTTCACGTGATAACTATAATATTTTAGCTAAAGAATAGTTCCCGGATATCCCCTGCGTACATCTCAAGCCACACTGCTACAATTTCTCCCCGTTGTGGACACTCCTATGTCTGATAAGGCTAGTCAGGAAGGAGAAGCTCTTGTAACACAGTTTGCACTTGAAGGGCTTGTCCTTGGTGTGAACGGTTTGATGAGTCTTCACATAGTACGCATGAGCGAAGCGTTTTCCACATGTGGGGCAGGCGTACGGCTTGTCGGCGTCAGTCGTAATGCTCGACTTCCCACATTGTGACGCAATGACACCAGAGGTGGTAGAAGCAGGAGCCACCACCCTCAGGTGGTTAGTCTTTGAGCTCCCTCCTTGACCTCTAGTCATTGTTTGTGTGTTGTTGGTATTGTGTGCTGTGTTATAGGCTAGGAACCTCTCATGGTGAACGCCCATCGTGACCCTGTCTGTATTTGTGGGGTAACCATGAGGTAACTGAGGAAGGCTAGACTCAGGTCTTCTATGAACCCAGTCACTAGGCATTAGATGAGACCCTGAAGGAGAAGACAGATTTGCTGATAGACTACCACCAAGGGGGTCTCCCACTACTCTCTGTGAAGGCTGAAACCCAGGATGACCTGCTCTGTTCATCATGGATACTGTGGTGTTTGTATCATAGGAACAGGAGGGTCTATCTCTATCAGCTCTGTCTCTCTGAAGACCATCAGGACTGTGGTGGTTTAGTCCACCTGTCCACTGCTTGTGTTCTATGTAGTGGAGTCTCTGTCCCTCTGGGTTGGATCCTGGTTCTGACTCGGAAAGGAAGAGCAACGGTTCCTGATCCATGGTCCTGATCTGGTGCCAGGGTTTGTGACCAGCCGCTTCATAGGTCCAGTCTCTTCTGCCAGTAACATCAGATATCAGTAGGTCCTCATGGACTGGAGACTGTAAATAAAGATTGTTCAGAAGAGCATATAAAAGGTTTATATAAGAAACTCTTTCCTGTCCACAAAAACATGACAAGATATCAAATGTTAACCACAGTCAAGCCCATCTCTAATACTGTGATTCAAGAACCTAACAATATGGAGCTATTGGGAGTTATATATATAACTCAGCAAAAAAAGAAACGTCCTCTTACTGTCAACTGCGTTTATTGTCAGCAAACTTAACATATGTAAATATTTGTATGAACATAAGATTCAACAGACAAACTGAACAAGTTCCACAAACATGTGACTAACAGAAATGGAATAATGTGTCCCTGAACAAAG